>NW_028122923.1:0-174287 GCF_965194805.1 Balaenoptera borealis
GAGACACACGTTTACAAAACACACTATGGCTGCTTAACGGGAAAGGTGAGGTCGGGTGAGGGAGAAAACAAGGGTTTCAAATTAGCTCAGATACCGTTCAATAAACCCAATATGTAATAGACAAGACCTACTCCTTGCTCAGTGAACTGGACTCGACACCCCCTATTCACCGCCCAAGAATATACCTGACTAGGAAGAATCTTCAAAGCTATGTATTGATATCTCTCTGTAAATGAGTCAAGTGGGTGTAAAGCAGCATAAACAGAGCAGTGAAAAGCAGCTAAACCCCATTATAAAAATCAATTACTTTTAAAATCCCGTGAAACAAAGACAGTGAAAGAGAGAGAAATTCTTACAAAATTCGTTCAGGGGCTGTGATGCCACCTGGATTGACCATCTCTAGACCCACAGCTGATTGAGACATAAGGGTGGACACTCTTGGGGCTGAGAGGTTTGGTGAGGTTGGGTGAGCAAACGCAGACCCTTTAAAGTAATACTGCATGGTACCCATCCCATGGGTCCCAAATCTCCAGGTTCAAGGGCATCTTCCTACATCGAAAACATGCATGAGAAACCCAGAAGATGGTACACCGTGTGATCGGGAAAGGTTTCTAAAACGCACCTCATTTCTCATCTCCTTGTGCTCGGGTTCGCCATTCCAGCCACGTTAGTAGCAATCTCCCTCCGTGGAGAATCAGCACCTTTAACCTCCTGTTCCGTACAGGTTGCAATTTGTCCTGAGGATGAACGGGAAGAGGGGGAACCAATGAGAGACTAGCTCTAGGTGTTGGGACAGGCACAGGTCACTCTATTTTCCCATCAGGAAGAAGAATTAACCACAGGCTCAGCCTGCCGCCCGGAACCAGAATAGGGCCTGAAGCAATCCTGCGCTTTTGCGGCCAGCTCTGAAGAAAGCGAGTTGAAAAATGGAGCTCAGGGGCACTGCAATTCACAAACCTGCAGAGTTAGAAATGATAACTCTCGTCCACAAATATATTGAGGGAAGGCAACGAAGAGGATTTGAAAGCAAGGCAGAATTGCAGGAAACAGATTTCAGGAGGTAGATTCGAATCGCCTTTAAAGCACAGGAAAGGCGGCAAAACCTCGACCATGATGCCCTTGGCCAAAAAGGGCATATGCGTTTTTTCCTGAATATATTCAGGAAAAAACGCATACGCCCTTTTTGGCCAACCAAGCAACCTGGAAAGGCAAATCAGCGCTACAAAGAAGTCTCGCTTCCCATCGGTCAAAAGGGCCATGCTGAATAAAGTGTCAAAACCAGAAATGCAGGACAGGCCATGGAGAAACGGGAGCCTTGCTACGCTGATGGGCGGGATGTAAATTGCCAACAGCCACTCTGGAGAAGTGTACGGTGTGTCCTGAAACCTCTAAAAAACTCAGCTTAGAGAGCATAGGGCACTTCCACTCATGGGTGTATAAATTGGGAAAAGTAAAAATCAGCAAGACACAGGCACCCCAAAGTTTAGGGCTGCTCTGTTGACAAGAACCTCCACTTCGTTACACCTTAAATATCCCAGGAAAGAAAAAAATGGATAAAGAAGTTGTGGTCCTTATGTACAATGGAATATCACTCAGCCAGGAAATCAACGTCATAAGGCTAGTAGCAGCATGATGAGTGGATTTAGGTACGACGATTCTAAGTGAAATAAGTCAACCAGAAAACGACACTTATCATAAGATATCACTTATAGAGGGAATGTAAAAACCGCTACACTTGAACTGAATTACAAAACAGAACAGAGACACACGTTTACAAAACACACTATGGCTGCTTAACGGGAAAGGTGAGGTCGGGTGAGGCAGAAAACAAGGGTTTCAAATTAGCTCAGATACCGTTCAATAAACCCAATATGTAATAGACAAGACCTACTCCTTGCTCAGTGAACTGGACGCAAAAACCCCCTATTCACCGCCCAAGAATATATCTGACTAGGAAGAATCTTCAAAGCTATGTATTGATATCTCTCTGTAAGTGAGTCAAGTGGGTGTAAAGCAGCATAAAAACAGCAGTGAAAAGCAGCTAAACCCCATTATAAAAATCAATTACTTTTAAAAACCCGTGAAACAAAGACAGTGAAAGAGAGAGAAATTCTTACAATATTCGTTCAGGGGCTGTGATGCCACCTGGATTGACCATCTCTAGACCCACAGCTGATTGAGACATAAGGGTGGACACTCTTGGGGCTGAGAGGTTTGGTCAGGTTGGTTGAGGAAACGCAGGCCCTTTAAAGTAATACTGCGTGGTACCCATCCCATGGGTCCCAAATCTCCAAGTTCAAGGGCATCTTCCTATAACAAAAACATGCATGAGAAACCCAGAAGATGGTACACCGTGTGATCGGGAAAGTTTTCGAAAACGCACCTCATTTCTCATCTCCTTGTGCTCGGGTTGGCCATTACAGCCGCTTTACTAGCAATCTCCCTCCTTCGAGAATCAGCACCTTCAACCTCCTGTTCCGTACAGGTTGCAAATTGTCCTGAGGATGAACGGGAAGAGGGGGAACCAGTGAGAGACTAGCTCTAGGTGTTGGGACAGGCACAGGTCACTATATTTTCCCATCAAGAAGAAGAATTAACCACAGGCTCAGCCTGCCGCCCGGAAGCAGAACAGGGCCTGAAGCAATCCTGTGCTTTTGCGGCCAGCTCCCAAAAAAACGAGTTGAAAAATCGAGCTCAGGGGCACTGCAATTCACAAACCTGCAGAGTTAGAAATGATAACTCTCGTCCACAAATATATTGAGGGAAGGCAACGAGGAGGATTTGAAAGCAAGGCAGAATTGCAGGAAACAGATTTCAGGAGGTAGAGTCGAATCGCCTTTAAAGCACAGGAAAAGCGGCAAAACCTCGACCATGATGCCCTTGGCCAAAAAGGGCGTATGCGTTTTTTCCTGAATATATTCAGGAAAAAACGCATACGCCCTTTTTGGCCAACCAAGCAACCTGGAAAGGCAAATCAGCGCTACAAAGAAGTCTCGCTTCCCATCGGTCAAAAGGGCCATGCTGAATAAAGTGTCAAAACCAGAAATGCAGGACAGGCCATGGAGAAACGGGAGCCTTACTACGCTGATGGGTGGGATGTAAATTGCCAACAGCCACTCTGGAGAAGTGTACGGTGTTTCCTGAAACATCTAAAGAACTCAGCATAGAGAGCATAAGGCACTTCCACTCATGGGCGTATAAATTGGGAAAACTAAAAATCAGCAAGACACAGGCACCCCAAAGTTTAGGGCTGCTCTGTTGACAAGAACCTCCACTTCGTTACACCTTAAATATCCCAGGAAAGAGAAAAATGGATAAGGAAGTTGTGGTCCTTATGTACAATGGCATATCACTCAGCCATGAAATTAACGTCATAAGGCTAGTAGCAGCATGATGAGAGGATTTAGGTACGACGATTCTAAGTGAAATAAGTCACACAGAAAAAGACACTTATCATAAGATATCACTTAGAGAGGGAATGTAAAAACCGCTACACTTGAACTGAATTACAAAACAGAACAGCGTCACACGTTTACAAAACACACTATGGCTGCTTAACGGGAAAGGTGAGGTCGGGTGAGGGAGAAAACAAGGGTTTCAAATTAGCTCAGATACCGTTCCATAAACCCAATATGTAATAGACAAGACCTACTCCTTGCTCAGTGAACTGGACTCGACACCCCCTATTCACCGCCCAAGAATATACCTGACTAGGAAGAATCTTCAAAGCTATGTATTGATATCTCTCTGTAAATGAGTCAAGTGGGTGTAAAGCAGCATAAACAGAGCAGTGAAAAGCAGCTAAACCCCATTATAAAAATCAATTACTTTTAAAATCCCGTGAAACAAAGACAGTGAAAGAGAGAGAAATTCTTACAAAATTCGTTCAGGGGCTGTGATGCCACCTGGATTGACCATCTCTAGACCCACAGCTGATTGAGACATAAGGGTGGACACTCTTGGGGCTGAGAGTTTTGGTGAGGTTGGGTGAGCAAACGCAGACCCTTTAAAGTAACACTGCGTGGTACCCATCCCATGGGTCCCAAATCTCCAGGTTCAAGGGCATCTTCCTACATCGAAAACATGCATGAGAAACCCAGAAGATGGTACACCGTGTGATCGGGAAAGGTTTCTAAAACGCACCTCATTTCTCATCTCCTTGTGCTCGGGTTCGCCATTCCAGCCGCGTTAGTAGCAATCTCCCTCCGTGGAGAATCAGCACCTTTAACCTCCTGTTCCGTACAGGTTGCAATTTGTCCTGAGGATGAACGGGAAGAGGGGGAACCAATGAGAGACTAGCTCTAGGTGTTGGGACAGGCACAGGTCACTCTATTTTCCCATCAGGAAGAAGAATTAACCACAGGCTCAGCCTGCCGCCCGGAACCAGAATAGGGCCTGAAGCAATCCTGCGCTTTTGCGGCCAGCTCCGAAGAAGGCGAGTTGAAAAATGGAGCTCAGGGGCACTGCAATTCACAAACCTGCAGAGTTAGAAATGATAACTCTTGTCCACAAATATATTGAGGGAAGGCAACGAAGAGGATTTGAAAGCAAGGCAGAATTGCAGGAAACAGATTTCAGGAGGTAGATTCGAATCGCCTTTAAAGCACAGGAAAGGCGGCAAAACCTCGACCATGATGCCCTTGGCCAAAAAGGGCGTATGCGTTTTTTCCTGAATATATTCAGGAAAAAACGCATACGCCCTTTTTGGCCAACCAAGCAACCTGGAAAGGCAAATCAGCGCTACAAAGAAGTCTCGCTTCCCATCGGTCAAAAGGGCCATGCTGAATAAAGTGTCAAAACCAGAAATGCAGGACAGGCCATGGAGAAACGGGAGCCTTGCTACGGTGATGGGCGTGATGTAAATTGCCAACAGCCACTCTGGAGAAGTGTACGGTGTGTCCTGAAACCTCTAAAAAACTCAGCTTAGAGAGCATAGGGCACTTCCACTCATGGGTGTATAAATTGGGAAAAGTAAAAATCAGCAAGACACAGGCACCCCAAAGTTTAGGGCTGCTCTGTTGACAAGAACCTCCACTTCGTTACACCTTAAATATCCCAGGAAAGAAAAAAATGGATAAAGAAGTTGTGGTCCTTATGTACAATGGAATATCACTCAGCCAGGAAATCAACGTCATAAGGCTAGTAGCAGCATGATGAGTGGATTTAGGTACGAAGATTCTAAGTGAAATAAGTCAACCAGAAAACGACACTTATCATAAGATATCACTTATAGAGGGAATGTAAAAACCGCTACACTTGAACTGAATTACAAAACAGAACAGAGACACACGTTTACAAAACACACTATGGCTGCTTAACGGGAAAGGTGAGGTCGGGTGAGGCAGAAAACAAGGGTTTCAAATTAGCTCAGATACCGTTCCATAAACCCAATATGTAATAGACAAGACCTACTCCTTGCTCAGTGAACTGGACTCGACACCCCCTATTCACCGCCCAAGAATATACCTGACTAGGAAGAATCTTCAAAGCTATGTATTGATATCTCTCTGTAAATGAGTCAAGTGGGTGTAAAGCAGCATAAACAGAGCAGTGAAAAGCAGCTAAACCCCATTATAAAAATCAATTACTTTTAAAATCCCGTGAAACAAAGACAGTGAAAGAGAGAGAAATTCTTACAAAATTCGTTCAGGGACTGTGATGCCACCTGGATTGACCATCTCTAGACCCACAGCTGATTGAGACATAAGGGTGGACACTCTTGGGGCTGAGAGGTTTGGTGAGGTTGGGTGAGCAAACGCAGACCCTTTAAAGTAATACTGCATGGTACCCATCCCATGGGTCCCAAATCTCCAGGTTCAAGGGCATCTTCCTACATCGAAAACATGCATGAGAAACCCAGAAGATGGTACACCGTGTGATCGGGAAAGGTTTCTAAAACGCACCTCATTTCTCATCTCCTTGTGCTCGGGTTCGCCATTCCAGCCACGTTAGTAGCAATCTCCCTCCGTGGAGAATCAGCACCTTTAACCTCCTGTTCCGTACAGGTTGCAATTTGTCCTGAGGATGAACGGGAAGAGGGGGAACCAATGAGAGACTAGCTCTAGGTGTTGGGACAGGCACAGGTCACTCTATTTTCCCATCAGGAAGAAGAATTAACCACAGGCTCAGCCTGCCGCCCGGAACCAGAATAGGGCCTGAAGCAATCCTGCGCTTTTGCGGCCAGCTCTGAAGAAAGCGAGTTGAAAAATGGAGCTCAGGGGCACTGCAATTCACAAACCTGCAGAGTTAGAAATGATAACTCTCGTCCACAAATATATTGAGGGAAGGCAACGAAGAGGATTTGAAAGCAAGGCAGAATTGCAGGAAACAGATTTCAGGAGGTAGATTCGAATCGCCTTTAAAGCACAGGAAAGGCGGCAAAACCTCGACCATGATGCCCTTGGCCAAAAAGGGCGTATGCGTTTTTTCCTGAATATATTCAGGAAAAAACGCATACGCCCTTTTTGGCCAACCAAGCAACCTGGAAAGGCAAATCAGCGCTACAAAGAAGTCTCGCTTCCCATCGGTCAAAAGGGCCATGCTGAATAAAGTGTCAAAACCAGAAATGCAGGACAGGCCATGGAGAAACGGGAGCCTTACTACGCTGATGGGCGGGATGTAAATTGCCAACAGCCACTCTGGAGAAGTGTACGGTGTTTCCTGAAACATCTAAAGAACTCAGCATAGAGAGCATAAGGCACTTCCACTCATGGGCGTATAAATTGGGAAAACTAAAAATCAGCAAGACACAGGCACCCCAAAGTTTAGGGCTGCTCTGTTGACAAGAACCTCCACTTCGTTACACCTTAAATATCCCAGGAAAGAGAAAAATGGATAAGGAAGTTGTGGTCCTTATGTACAATGGCATATCACTCAGCCATGAAATTAACGTCATAAGGCTAGTAGCAGCATGATGAGAGGATTTAGGTACGACGATTCTAAGTGAAATAAGTCACACAGAAAAAGACACTTATCATAAGATATCACTTAGAGAGGGAATGTAAAAACCGCTACACTTGAACTGAATTACAAAACAGAACAGCGTCACACGTTTACAAAACACACTATGGCTGCTTAACGGGAAAGGTGAGGTCGGGTGAGGGAGAAAACAAGGGTTTCAAATTAGCTCAGATACCGTTCCATAAACCCAATATGTAATAGACAAGACCTACTCCTTGCTCAGTGAACTGGACTCGACACCCCCTATTCACCGCCCAAGAATATACCTGACTAGGAAGAATCTTCAAAGCTATGTATTGATATCTCTCTGTAAATGAGTCAAGTGGGTGTAAAGCAGCATAAACAGAGCAGTGAAAAGCAGCTAAACCCCATTATAAAAATCAATTACTTTTAAAATCCCGTGAAACAAAGACAGTGAAAGAGAGAGAAATTCTTACAAAATTCGTTCAGGGGCTGTGATGCCACCTGGATTGACCATCTCTAGACCCACAGCTGATTGAGACATAAGGGTGGACACTCTTGGGGCTGAGAGTTTTGGTGAGGTTGGGTGAGCAAACGCAGACCCTTTAAAGTAACACTGCGTGGTACCCATCCCATGGGTCCCAAATCTCCAGGTTCAAGGGCATCTTCCTACATCGAAAACATGCATGAGAAACCCAGAAGATGGTACACCGTGTGATCGGGAAAGGTTTCGAAAACGCACCTCATTTCTCATCTCCTTGTGCTCGGGTTGGCCATTACAGCCGCTTTACTAGCAATCTCCCTCCTTCGAGAATCAGCACCTTCAACCTCCTGTTCCGTACAGGTTGCAAATTGTCCTGAGGATGAACGGGAAGAGGGGGAACCAGTGAGAGACTAGCTCTAGGTGTTGGGACAGGCACAGGTCACTCTATTTTCCCATCAGGAAGAAGAATTAACCACAGGCTCAGCCTGCCGCCCGGAAGCAGAACAGGGCCTGAAGCAATCCTGTGCTTTTGCGGCCAGCTCCCAAAAAAACGAGTTGAAAAATCGAGCTCAGGGGCACTGCAATTCACAAACCTGCAGAGTTAGAAATGATAACTCTCGTCCACAAATATATTGAGGGAAGGCAACGAGGAGGATTTGAAAGCAAGGCAGAATTGCAGGAAACAGATTTCAGGAGGTAGAGTCGAATCGCCTTTAAAGCACAGGAAAAGCGGCAAAACCTCGACCATGATGCCCTTGGCCAAAAAGGGCGTATGCGTTTTTTCCTGAATATATTCAGGAAAAAACGCATACGCCCTTTTTGGCCAACCAAGCAACCTGGAAAGGCAAATCAGCGCTACAAAGAAGTCTCGCTTCCCATCGGTCAAAAGGGCCATGCTGAATAAAGTGTCAAAACCAGAAATGCAGGACAGGCCATGGAGAAACGGGAGCCTTACTACGCTGATGGGCGGGATGTAAATTGCCAACAGCCACTCTGGAGAAGTGTACGGTGTGTCCTGAAACATCTAAAGAACTCAGCATAGAGAGCATAAGGCACTTCCACTCATGGGCGTATAAATTGGGAAAACTAAAAATCAGCAAGACACAGGCACCCCAAAGTTTAGGGCTGCTCTGTTGACAAGAACCTCCACTTCGTTACACCTTAAATATCCCAGGAAAGAGAAAAATGGATAAGGAAGTTGTGGTCCTTATGTACAATGGCATATCACTCAGCCATGAAATTAACGTCATAAGGCTAGTAGCAGCATGATGAGAGGATTTAGGTACGACGATTCTAAGTGAAATAAGTCACACAGAAAAAGACACTTATCATAAGATATCACTTAGAGAGGGAATGTAAAAACCGCTACACTTGAACTGAATTACAAAACAGAACAGCGTCACACGTTTACAAAACACACTATGGCTGCTTAACGGGAAAGGTGAGGTCGGGTGAGGGAGAAAACAAGGGTTTCAAATTAGCTCAGATACCGTTCCATAAACCCAATATGTAATAGACAAGACCTACTCCTTGCTCAGTGAACTGGACTCGACACCCCCTATTCACCGCCCAAGAATATACCTGACTAGGAAGAATCTTCAAAGCTATGTATTGATATCTCTCTGTAAATGAGTCAAGTGGGTGTAAAGCAGCATAAACAGAGCAGTGAAAAGCAGCTAAACCCCATTATAAAAATCAATTACTTTTAAAATCCCGTGAAACAAAGACAGTGAAAGAGAGAGAAATTCTTACAAAATTCGTTCAGGGGCTGTGATGCCACCTGGATTGACCATCTCTAGACCCACAGCTGATTGAGACATAAGGGTGGACACTCTTGGGGCTGAGAGGTTTGGTGAGGTTGGGTGAGCAAACGCAGACCCTTTAAAGTAACACTGCGTGGTACCCATCCCATGGGTCCCAAATCTCCAGGTTCAAGGGCATCTTCCTACATCGAAAACATGCATGAGAAACCCAGAAGATGGTACACCGTGTGATCGGGAAAGGTTTCGAAAACGCACCTCATTTCTCATCTCCTTGTGCTCGGGTTCGCCATTCCAGCCGCGTTAGTAGCAATCTCCCTCCGTGGAGAATCAGCACCTTTAACCTCCTGTTCCGTACAGGTTGCAATTTGTCCTGAGGATGAACGGGAAGAGGGGGAACCAGTGAGAGACTAGCTCTAGGTGTTGGGACAGGCACAGGTCACTCTATTTTCCCATCAGGAAGAAGAATTAACCACAGGCTCAGCCTGCCGCCCGGAACCAGAATAGGGCCTGAAGCAATCCTGCGCTTTTGCGGCCAGCTCCGAAGAAAGCGAGTTGAAAAATGGAGCTCAGGGGCACTGCAATTCACAAACCTGCAGAGTTAGAAATGATAACTCTCGTCCACAAATATATTGAGGGAAGGCAACGAAGAGGATTTGAAAGCAAGGCAGAATTGCAGGAAACAGATTTCAGGAGGTAGATTCGAATCGCCTTTAAAGCACAGGAAAGGCGGCAAAACCTCGACCATGATGCCCTTGGCCAAAAAGGGCGTATGCGTTTTTTCCTGAATATATTCAGGAAAAAACGCATACGCCCTTTTTGGCCAACCAAGCAACCTGGAAAGGCAAATCAGCGCTACAAAGAAGTCTCACTTCCCATCGGTCAAAAGGGCCATGCTGAATAAAGTGTCAAAACCAGAAATGCAGGACAGGCCATGGAGAAACGGGAGCCTTGCTACGCTGATGGGCGTGATGTAAATTGCCAACAGCCACTCTGGAGAAGTGTACGGTGTGTCCTGAAACCTCTAAAAAACTCAGCTTAGAGAGCATAGGGCACTTCCACTCATGGGTGTATAAATTGGGAAAAGTAAAAATCAGCAAGACACAGGCACCCCAAAGTTTAGGGCTGCTCTGTTGACAAGAACCTCCACTTCGTTACACCTTAAATATCCCAGGAAAGAAAAAAATGGATAAAGAAGTTGTGGTCCTTATGTACAATGGAATATCACTCAGCCAGGAAATCAACGTCATAAGGCTAGTAGCAGCATGATGAGTGGATTTAGGTACGACGATTCTAAGTGAAATAAGTCAACCAGAAAACGACACTTATCATAAGATATCACTTATAGAGGGAATGTAAAAACCGCTACACTTGAACTGAATTACAAAACAGAACAGAGACACACGTTTACAAAACACACTATGGCTGCTTAACGGGAAAGGTGAGGTCGGGTGAGGCAGAAAACAAGGGTTTCAAATTAGCTCAGATACCGTTCAATAAACCCAATATGTAATAGACAAGACCTACTCCTTGCTCAGTGAACTGGACGCAAAAACCCCCTATTCACCGCCCAAGAATATATCTGACTAGGAAGAATCTTCAAAGCTATGTATTGATATCTCTCTGTAAGTGAGTCAAGTGGGTGTAAAGCAGCATAAAAACAGCAGTGAAAAGCAGCTAAACCCCATTATAAAAATCAATTACTTTTAAAAACCCGTGAAACAAAGACAGTGAAAGAGAGAGAAATTCTTACAATATTCGTTCAGGGGCTGTGATGCCACCTGGATTGACCATCTCTAGACCCACAGCTGATTGAGACATAAGAGTGGACACTCTTGTGGCTGAGAGGTTTGGTCAGGTTGGTTGAGGAAACGCAGGCCCTTTAAAGTAATACTGCGTGGTACCCATCCCATGGGTCCCAAATCTCCAAGTTCAAGGGCATCTTCCTATAACAAAAACATGCATGAGAAACCCAGAAGATGGTACACCGTGTGATCGGGAAAGGTTTCGAAAACGCACCTCATTTCTCATCTCCTTGTGCTCGGGTTGGCCATTACAGCCGCTTTACTAGCAATCTCCCTCCTTCGAGAATCAGCACCTTCAACCTCCTGTTCCGTACAGGTTGCAAATTGTCCTGAGGATGAACGGGAAGAGGGGGAACCAGTGAGAGACTAGCTCTAGGTGTTGGGACAGGCACAGGTCACTCTATTTTCCCATCAGGAAGAAGAATTAACCACAGGCTCAGCCTGCCGCCCGGAAGCAGAACAGGGCCTGAAGCAATCCTGTGCTTTTGCGGCCAGCTCCCAAAAAAACGAGTTGAAAAATCGAGCTCAGGGGCACTGCAATTCACAAACCTGCAGAGTTAGAAATGATAACTCTCGTCCACAAATATATTGAGGGAAGGCAACGAGGAGGATTTGAAAGCAAGGCAGAATTGCAGGAAACAGATTTCAGGAGGTAGAGTCGAATCGCCTTTAAAGCACAGGAAAAGCGGCAAAACCTCGACCATGATGCCCTTGGCCAAAAAGGGCGTATGCGTTTTTTCCTGAATATATTCAGGAAAAAACGCATACGCCCTTTTTGGCCAACCAAGCAACCTGGAAAGGCAAATCAGCGCTACAAAGAAGTCTCGCTTCCCATCGGTCAAAAGGGCCATGCTGAATAAAGTGTCAAAACCAGAAATGCAGGACAGGCCATGGAGAAACGGGAGCCTTACTACGCTGATGGGCGGGATGTAAATTGCTAACAGCCACTCTGGAGAAGTGTACGGTGTGTCCTGAAACATCTAAAGAACTCAGCATAGAGAGCATAAGGCACTTCCACTCATGGGCGTATAAATTGGGAAAACTAAAAATCAGCAAGACACAGGCACCCCAAAGTTTAGGGCTGCTCTGTTGACAAGAACCTCCACTTCGTTACACCTTAAATATCCCAGGAAAGAGAAAAATGGATAAGGAAGTTGTGGTCCTTATGTACAATGGCATATCACTCAGCCATGAAATTAACGTCATAAGGCTAGTAGCAGCATGATGAGAGGATTTAGGTACGACGATTCTAAGTGAAATAAGTCACACAGAAAAAGACACTTATCATAAGATATCACTTAGAGAGGGAATGTAAAAACCGCTACACTTGAACTGAATTACAAAACAGAACAGCGTCACACGTTTACAAAACACACTATGGCTGCTTAACGGGAAAGGTGAGGTCGGGTGAGGGAGAAAACAAGGGTTTCAAATTAGCTCAGATACCGTTCCATAAACCCAATATGTAATAGACAAGACCTACTCCTTGCTCAGTGAACTGGACTCGACACCCCCTATTCACCGCCCAAGAATATACCTGACTAGGAAGAATCTTCAAAGCTATGTATTGATATCTCTCTGTAAATGAGTCAAGTGGGTGTAAAGCAGCATAAACAGAGCAGTGAAAAGCAGCTAAACCCCATTATAAAAATCAATTACTTTTAAAATCCCGTGAAACAAAGACAGTGAAAGAGAGAGAAATTCTTACAAAATTCGTTCAGGGGCTGTGATGCCACCTGGATTGACCATCTCTAGACCCACAGCTGATTGAGACATAAGGGTGGACACTCTTGGGGCTGAGAGGTTTGGTGAGGTTGGGTGAGCAAACGCAGACCCTTTAAAGTAATACTGCGTGGTACCCATCCCATGGGTCCCAAATCTCCAGGTTCAAGGGCATCTTCCTACATCGAAAACATGCATGAGAAACCCAGAAGATGGTACACCGTGTGATCGGGAAAGGTTTCTAAAACGCACCTCATTTCTCATCTCCTTGTGCTCGGGTTCGCCATTCCAGCCGCGTTAGTAGCAATCTCCCTCCGTGGAGAATCAGCACCTTTAACCTCCTGTTCCGTACAGGGTGCAATTTGTCCTGAGGATGAACGGGAAGAGGGGGAACCAATGAGAGACTAGCTCTAGGTGTTGGGACAGGCACAGGTCACTCTATTTTCCCATCAGGAAGAAGAATTAACCACAGGCTCAGCCTGCCGCCCGGAACCAGAATAGGGCCTGAAGCAATCCTGCGCTTTTGCGGCCAGCTCCGAAGAAAGCGAGTTGAAAAATGGAGCTCAGGGGCACTGCAATTCACAAACCTGCAGAGTTAGAAATGATAACTCTCGTCCACAAATATATTGAGGGAAGGCAACGAAGAGGATTTGAAAGCAAGGCAGAATTGCAGGAAACAGATTTCAGGAGGTAGATTCGAATCGCCTTTAAAGCACAGGAAAGGCGGCAAAACCTCGACCATGATGCCCTTGGCCAAAAAGGGCGTATGCGTTTTTTCCTGAATATATTCAGGAAAAAACGCATACGCCCTTTTTGGCCAACCAAGCAACCTGGAAAGGCAAATCAGCGCTACAAAGAAGTCTCGCTTCCCATCGGTCAAAAGGGCCATGCTGAATAAAGTGTCAAAACCAGAAATGCAGGACAGGCCATGGAGAAACGGGAGCCTTGCTACGCTGATGGGCGTGATGTAAATTGCCAACAGACACTCTGGAGAAGTGTACGGTGTGTCCTGAAACCTCTAAAAAACTCAGCTTAGAGAGCATAGGGCACTTCCACTCATGGGTGTATAAATTGGGAAAAGTAAAAATCAGCAAGACACAGGCACCCCAAAGTTTAGGGCTGCTCTGTTGACAAGAACCTCCACTTCGTTACACCTTAAATATCCCAGGAAAGAAAAAAATGGATAAAGAAGTTGTGGTCCTTATGTACAATGGAATATCACTCAGCCAGGAAATCAACGTCATAAGGCTAGTAGCAGCATGATGAGTGGATTTAGGTACGACGATTCTAAGTGAAATAAGTCAACCAGAAAACGACACTTATCATAAGATATCACTTATAGAGGGAATGTAAAAACCGCTACACTTGAACTGAATTACAAAACAGAACAGAGACACACGTTTACAAAACACACTATGGCTGCTTAACGGGAAAGGTGAGGTCGGGTGAGGCAGAAAACAAGGGTTTCAAATTAGCTCAGATACCGTTCAATAAACCCAATATGTAATAGACAAGACCTACTCCTTGCTCAGTGAACTGGACGCAAAAACCCCCTATTCACCGCCCAAGAATATATCTGACTAGGAAGAATCTTCAAAGCTATGTATTGATATCTCTCTGTAAGTGAGTCAAGTGGGTGTAAAGCAGCATAAAAACAGCAGTGAAAAGCAGCTAAACCCCATTATAAAAATCAATTACTTTTAAAAACCCGTGAAACAAAGACAGTGAAAGAGAGAGAAATTCTTACAATATTCGTTCAGGGGCTGTGATGCCACCTGGATTGACCATCTCTAGACCCACAGCTGATTGAGACATAAGGGTGGACACTCTTGTGGCTGAGAGGTTTGGTCAGGTTGGTTGAGGAAACGCAGGCCCTTTAAAGTAATACTGCGTGGTACCCATCCCATGGGTCCCAAATCTCCAAGTTCAAGGGCATCTTCCTATAACAAAAACATGCATGAGAAACCCAGAAGATGGTACACCGTGTGATCGGGAAAGGTTTCGAAAACGCACCTCATTTCTCATCTCCTTGTGCTCGGGTTGGCCATTACAGCCGCTTTACTAGCAATCTCCCTCCTTCGAGAATCAGCACCTTCAACCTCCTGTTCCGTACAGGTTGCAAATTGTCCTGAGGATGAACGGGAAGAGGGGGAACCAGTGAGAGACTAGCTCTAGGTGTTGGGACAGGCACAGGTCACTCTATTTTCCCATCAGGAAGAAGAATTAACCACAGGCTCAGCCTGTCGCCCGGAAGCAGAACAGGGCCTGAAGCAATCCTGTGCTTTTGCGGCCAGCTCCCAAAAAAGCGAGTTGAAAAATCGAGCTCAGGGGCACTGCAATTCACAAACCTGCAGAGTTATAAATGATAACTCTCGTCCACAAATATATTGAGGGAAGGCAACGAGGAGGATTTGAAAGCAAGGCAGAATTGCAGGAAACAGATTTCAGGAGGTAGAGTCGAATCGCCTTTAAAGCACAGGAAAAGCGGCAAAACCTCGACCATGATGCCCTTGGCCAAAAAGGGCGTATGCGTTTTTTCCTGAATATATTCAGGAAAAAACGCATACGCCCTTTTTGGCCAACCAAGCAACCTGGAAAGGCAAATCAGCGCTACAAAGAAGTCTCGCTTCCCATCGGTCAAAAGGGCCATGCTGAATAAAGTGTCAAAACCAGAAATGCAGGACAGGCCATGGAGAAACGGGAGCCTTACTACGCTGATGGGCGGGATGTAAATTGCCAACAGCCACTCTGGAGAAGTGTACGGTGTTTCCTGAAACATCTAAAGAACTCAGCATAGAGAGCATAAGGCACTTCCACTCATGGGCGTATAAATTGGGAAAACTAAAAATCAGCAAGACACAGGCACCCCAAAGTTTAGGGCTGCTCTGTTGACAAGAACTTCCACTTCGTTACACCTTAAATATCCCAGGAAAGAGAAAAATGGATAAGGAAGTTGTGGTCCTTATGTACAATGGCATATCACTCAGCCATGAAATTAACGTCATAAGGCTAGTAGCAGCATGATGAGAGGATTTAGGTACGACGATTCTAAGTGAAATAAGTCACACAGAAAAAGACACTTATCATAAGATATCACTTAGAGAGGGAATGTAAAAACCGCTACACTTGAACTGAATTACAAAACAGAACAGCGTCACACGTTTACAAAACACACTATGGCTGCTTAACGGGAAAGGTGAGGTCGGGTGAGGGAGAAAACAAGGGTTTCAAATTAGCTCAGATACCGTTCCATAAACCCAATATGTAATAGACAAGACCTACTCCTTGCTCAGTGAACTGGACTCGACACCCCCTATTCACCGCCCAAGAATATACCTGACTAGGAAGAATCTTCAAAGCTATGTATTGATATCTCTCTGTAAATGAGTCAAGTGGGTGTAAAGCAGCATAAACAGAGCAGTGAAAAGCAGCTAAACCCCATTATAAAAATCAATTACTTTTAAAATCCCGTGAAACAAAGACAGTGAAAGAGAGAGAAATTCTTACAAAATTCGTTCAGGGGCTGTGATGCCACCTGGATTGACCATCTCTAGACCCACAGCTGATTGAGACATAAGGGTGGACACTCTTGGGGCTGAGAGTTTTGGTGAGGTTGGGTGAGCAAACGCAGACCCTTTAAAGTAACACTGCGTGGTACCCATCCCATGGGTCCCAAATCTCCAGGTTCAAGGGCATCTTCCTACATCGAAAACATGCATGAGAAACCCAGAAGATGGTACACCGTGTGATCGGGAAAGGTTTCTAAAACGCACCTCATTTCTCATCTCCTTGTGCTCGGGTTCGCCATTCCAGCCGCGTTAGTAGCAATCTCCCTCCGTGGAGAATCAGCACCTTTAACCTCCTGTTCCGTACAGGTTGCAATTTGTCCTGAGGATGAACGGGAAGAGGGGGAACCAATGAGAGACTAGCTCTAGGTGTTGGGACAGGCACAGGTCACTCTATTTTCCCATCAGGAAGAAGAATTAACCACAGGCTCAGCCTGCCGCCCGGAACCAGAATAGGGCCTGAAGCAATCCTGCGCTTTTGCGGCCAGCTCCGAAGAAAGCGAGTTAAAAAATGGAGCTCAGGGGCACTGCAATTCACAAACCTGCAGAGTTAGAAATGATAACTCTCGTCCACAAATATATTGAGGGAAGGCAACGAAGAGGATTTGAAAGCAAGGCAGAATTGCAGGAAACAGATTTCAGGAGGTAGATTCGAATCGCCTTTAAAGCACAGGAAAGGCGGCAAAACCTCGACCATGATGCCCTTGGCCAAAAAGGGCGTATGCGTTTTTTCCTGAATATATTCAGGAAAAAACGCATACGCCCTTTTTGGCCAACCAAGCAACCTGGAAAGGCAAATCAGCGCTACAAAGAAGTCTCACTTCCCATCGGTCAAAAGGGCCATGCTGAATAAAGTGTCAAAACCAGAAATGCAGGACAGGCCATGGAGAAACGGGAGCCTTGCTACGCTGATGGGCGTGATGTAAATTGCCAACAGCCACTCTGGAGAAGTGTACGGTGTGTCCTGAAACCTCTAAAAAACTCAGCTTAGAGAGCATAGGGCACTTCCACTCATGGGTGTATAAATTGGGAAAAGTAAAAATCAGCAAGACACAGGCACCCCAAAGTTTAGGGCTGCTCTGTTGACAAGAACCTCCACTTCGTTACACCTTAAATATCCCAGGAAAGAAAAAAATGGATAAAGAAGTTGTGGTCCTTATGTACAATGGAATATCACTCAGCCAGGAAATCAACGTCATAAGGCTAGTAGCAGCATGATGAGTGGATTTAGGTACGACGATTCTAAGTGAAATAAGTCAACCAGAAAACGACACTTATCATAAGATATCACTTATAGAGGGAATGTAAAAACCGCTACACTTGAACTGAATTACAAAACAGAACAGAGACACACGTTTACAAAACACACTATGGCTGCTTAACGGGAAAGGTGAGGTCGGGTGAGGCAGAAAACAAGGGTTTCAAATTAGCTCAGATACCGTTCAATAAACCCAATATGTAATAGACAAGACCTACTCCTTGCTCAGTGAACTGGACGCAAAAACCCCCTATTCACCGCCCAAGAATATATCTGACTAGGAAGAATCTTCAAAGCTATGTATTGATATCTCTCTGTAAGTGAGTCAAGTGGGTGTAAAGCAGCATAAAAACAGCAGTGAAAAGCAGCTAAACCCCATTATAAAAATCAATTACTTTTAAAAACCCGTGAAACAAAGACAGTGAAAGAGAGAGAAATTCTTACAATATTCGTTCAGGGGCTGTGATGCCACCTGGATTGACCATCTCTAGACCCACAGCTGATTGAGACATAAGAGTGGACACTCTTGTGGCTGAGAGGTTTGGTCAGGTTGGTTGAGGAAACGCAGGCCCTTTAAAGTAATACTGCGTGGTACCCATCCCATGGGTCCCAAATCTCCAAGTTCAAGGGCATCTTCCTATAACAAAAACATGCATGAGAAACCCAGAAGATGGTACACCGTGTGATCGGGAAAGGTTTCGAAAACGCACCTCATTTCTCATCTCCTTGTGCTCGGGTTGGCCATTACAGCCGCTTTACTAGCAATCTCCCTCCTTCGAGAATCAGCACCTTCAACCTCCTGTTCCGTACAGGTTGCAAATTGTCCTGAGGATGAACGGGAAGAGGGGGAACCAGTGAGAGACTAGCTCTAGGTGTTGGGACAGGCACAGGTCACTCTATTTTCCCATCAGGAAGAAGAATTAACCACAGGCTCAGCCTGCCGCCCGGAAGCAGAACAGGGCCTGAAGCAATCCTGTGCTTTTGCGGCCAGCTCCCAAAAAAACGAGTTGAAAAATCGAGCTCAGGGGCACTGCAATTCACAAACCTGCAGAGTTAGAAATGATAACTCTCGTCCACAAATATATTGAGGGAAGGCAACGAGGAGGATTTGAAAGCAAGGCAGAATTGCAGGAAACAGATTTCAGGAGGTAGAGTCGAATCGCCTTTAAAGCACAGGAAAAGCGGCAAAACCTCGACCATGATGCCCTTGGCCAAAAAGGGCGTATGCGTTTTTTCCTGAATATATTCAGGAAAAAACGCATACGCCCTTTTTGGCCAACCAAGCAACCTGGAAAGGCAAATCAGCGCTACAAAGAAGTCTCGCTTCCCATCGGTCAAAAGGGCCATGCTGAATAAAGTGTCAAAACCAGAAATGCAGGACAGGCCATGGAGAAACGGGAGCCTTACTACGCTGATGGGCGGGATGTAAATTGCTAACAGCCACTCTGGAGAAGTGTACGGTGTGTCCTGAAACATCTAAAGAACTCAGCATAGAGAGCATAAGGCACTTCCACTCATGGGCGTATAAATTGGGAAAACTAAAAATCAGCAAGACACAGGCACCCCAAAGTTTAGGGCTGCTCTGTTGACAAGAACCTCCACTTCGTTACACCTTAAATATCCCAGGAAAGAGAAAAATGGATAAGGAAGTTGTGGTCCTTATGTACAATGGCATATCACTCAGCCATGAAATTAACGTCATAAGGCTAGTAGCAGCATGATGAGAGGATTTAGGTACGACGATTCTAAGTGAAATAAGTCACACAGAAAAAGACACTTATCATAAGATATCACTTAGAGAGGGAATGTAAAAACCGCTACACTTGAACTGAATTACAAAACAGAACAGCGTCACACGTTTACAAAACACACTATGGCTGCTTAACGGGAAAGGTGAGGTCGGGTGAGGGAGAAAACAAGGGTTTCAAATTAGCTCAGATACCGTTCCATAAACCCAATATGTAATAGACAAGACCTACTCCTTGCTCAGTGAACTGGACTCGACACCCCCTATTCACCGCCCAAGAATATACCTGACTAGGAAGAATCTTCAAAGCTATGTATTGATATCTCTCTGTAAATGAGTCAAGTGGGTGTAAAGCAGCATAAACAGAGCAGTGAAAAGCAGCTAAACCCCATTATAAAAATCAATTACTTTTAAAATCCCGTGAAACAAAGACAGTGAAAGAGAGAGAAATTCTTACAAAATTCGTTCAGGGGCTGTGATGCCACCTGGATTGACCATCTCTAGACCCACAGCTGATTGAGACATAAGGGTGGACACTCTTGGGGCTGAGAGGTTTGGTGAGGTTGGGTGAGCAAACGCAGACCCTTTAAAGTAATACTGCGTGGTACCCATCCCATGGGTCCCAAATCTCCAGGTTCAAGGGCATCTTCCTACATCGAAAACATGCATGAGAAACCCAGAAGATGGTACACCGTGTGATCGGGAAAGGTTTCTAAAACGCACCTCATTTCTCATCTCCTTGTGCTCGGGTTCGCCATTCCAGCCGCGTTAGTAGCAATCTCCCTCCGTGGAGAATCAGCACCTTTAACCTCCTGTTCCGTACAGGGTGCAATTTGTCCTGAGGATGAACGGGAAGAGGGGGAACCAATGAGAGACTAGCTCTAGGTGTTGGGACAGGCACAGGTCACTCTATTTTCCCATCAGGAAGAAGAATTAACCACAGGCTCAGCCTGCCGCCCGGAACCAGAATAGGGCCTGAAGCAATCCTGCGCTTTTGCGGCCAGCTCCGAAGAAAGCGAGTTGAAAAATGGAGCTCAGGGGCACTGCAATTCACAAACCTGCAGAGTTAGAAATGATAACTCTCGTCCACAAATATATTGAGGGAAGGCAACGAAGAGGATTTGAAAGCAAGGCAGAATTGCAGGAAACAGATTTCAGGAGGTAGATTCGAATCGCCTTTAAAGCACAGGAAAGGCGGCAAAACCTCGACCATGATGCCCTTGGCCAAAAAGGGCGTATGCGTTTTTTCCTGAATATATTCAGGAAAAAACGCATACGCCCTTTTTGGCCAACCAAGCAACCTGGAAAGGCAAATCAGCGCTACAAAGAAGTCTCGCTTCCCATCGGTCAAAAGGGCCATGCTGAATAAAGTGTCAAAACCAGAAATGCAGGACAGGCCATGGAGAAACGGGAGCCTTGCTACGCTGATGGGCGTGATGTAAATTGCCAACAGACACTCTGGAGAAGTGTACGGTGTGTCCTGAAACCTCTAAAAAACTCAGCTTAGAGAGCATAGGGCACTTCCACTCATGGGTGTATAAATTGGGAAAAGTAAAAATCAGCAAGACACAGGCACCCCAAAGTTTAGGGCTGCTCTGTTGACAAGAACCTCCACTTCGTTACACCTTAAATATCCCAGGAAAGAAAAAAATGGATAAAGAAGTTGTGGTCCTTATGTACAATGGAATATCACTCAGCCAGGAAATCAACGTCATAAGGCTAGTAGCAGCATGATGAGTGGATTTAGGTACGACGATTCTAAGTGAAATAAGTCAACCAGAAAACGACACTTATCATAAGATATCACTTATAGAGGGAATGTAAAAACCGCTACACTTGAACTGAATTACAAAACAGAACAGAGACACACGTTTACAAAACACACTATGGCTGCTTAACGGGAAAGGTGAGGTCGGGTGAGGCAGAAAACAAGGGTTTCAAATTAGCTCAGATACCGTTCAATAAACCCAATATGTAATAGACAAGACCTACTCCTTGCTCAGTGAACTGGACGCAAAAACCCCCTATTCACCGCCCAAGAATATATCTGACTAGGAAGAATCTTCAAAGCTATGTATTGATATCTCTCTGTAAGTGAGTCAAGTGGGTGTAAAGCAGCATAAAAACAGCAGTGAAAAGCAGCTAAACCCCATTATAAAAATCAATTACTTTTAAAAACCCGTGAAACAAAGACAGTGAAAGAGAGAGAAATTCTTACAATATTCGTTCAGGGGCTGTGATGCCACCTGGATTGACCATCTCTAGACCCACAGCTGATTGAGACATAAGGGTGGACACTCTTGTGGCTGAGAGGTTTGGTCAGGTTGGTTGAGGAAACGCAGGCCCTTTAAAGTAATACTGCGTGGTACCCATCCCATGGGTCCCAAATCTCCAAGTTCAAGGGCATCTTCCTATAACAAAAACATGCATGAGAAACCCAGAAGATGGTACACCGTGTGATCGGGAAAGGTTTCGAAAACGCACCTCATTTCTCATCTCCTTGTGCTCGGGTTGGCCATTACAGCCGCTTTACTAGCAATCTCCCTCCTTCGAGAATCAGCACCTTCAACCTCCTGTTCCGTACAGGTTGCAAATTGTCCTGAGGATGAACGGGAAGAGGGGGAACCAGTGAGAGACTAGCTCTAGGTGTTGGGACAGGCACAGGTCACTCTATTTTCCCATCAGGAAGAAGAATTAACCACAGGCTCAGCCTGTCGCCCGGAAGCAGAACAGGGCCTGAAGCAATCCTGTGCTTTTGCGGCCAGCTCCCAAAAAAGCGAGTTGAAAAATCGAGCTCAGGGGCACTGCAATTCACAAACCTGCAGAGTTATAAATGATAACTCTCGTCCACAAATATATTGAGGGAAGGCAACGAGGAGGATTTGAAAGCAAGGCAGAATTGCAGGAAACAGATTTCAGGAGGTAGAGTCGAATCGCCTTTAAAGCACAGGAAAAGCGGCAAAACCTCGACCATGATGCCCTTGGCCAAAAAGGGCGTATGCGTTTTTTCCTGAATATATTCAGGAAAAAACGCATACGCCCTTTTTGGCCAACCAAGCAACCTGGAAAGGCAAATCAGCGCTACAAAGAAGTCTCGCTTCCCATCGGTCAAAAGGGCCATGCTGAATAAAGTGTCAAAACCAGAAATGCAGGACAGGCCATGGAGAAACGGGAGCCTTACTACGCTGATGGGCGGGATGTAAATTGCCAACAGCCACTCTGGAGAAGTGTACGGTGTTTCCTGAAACATCTAAAGAACTCAGCATAGAGAGCATAAGGCACTTCCACTCATGGGCGTATAAATTGGGAAAACTAAAAATCAGCAAGACACAGGCACCCCAAAGTTTAGGGCTGCTCTGTTGACAAGAACTTCCACTTCGTTACACCTTAAATATCCCAGGAAAGAGAAAAATGGATAAGGAAGTTGTGGTCCTTATGTACAATGGCATATCACTCAGCCATGAAATTAACGTCATAAGGCTAGTAGCAGCATGATGAGAGGATTTAGGTACGACGATTCTAAGTGAAATAAGTCACACAGAAAAAGACACTTATCATAAGATATCACTTAGAGAGGGAATGTAAAAACCGCTACACTTGAACTGAATTACAAAACAGAACAGCGTCACACGTTTACAAAACACACTATGGCTGCTTAACGGGAAAGGTGAGGTCGGGTGAGGGAGAAAACAAGGGTTTCGAATTAGCTCAGATACCGTTCCATAAACCCAATATGTAATAGACAAGACCTACTCCTTGCTCAGTGAACTGGACTCGACACCCCCTATTCACCGCCCAAGAATATACCTGACTAGGAAGAATCTTCAAAGCTATGTATTGATATCTCTCTGTAAATGAGTCAAGTGGGTGTAAAGCAGCATAAACAGAGCAGTGAAAAGCAGCTAAACCCCATTATAAAAATCAATTACTTTTAAAATCCCGTGAAACAAAGACAGTGAAAGAGAGAGAAATTCTTACAAAATTCGTTCAGGGGCTGTGATGCCACCTGGATTGACCATCTCTAGACCCACAGCTGATTGAGACATAAGGGTGGACACTCTTGGGGCTGAGAGTTTTGGTGAGGTTGGGTGAGCAAACGCAGACCCTTTAAAGTAACACTGCGTGGTACCCATCCCATGGGTCCCAAATCTCCAGGTTCAAGGGCATCTTCCTACATCGAAAACATGCATGAGAAACCCAGAAGATGGTACACCGTGTGATCGGGAAAGGTTTCTAAAACGCACCTCATTTCTCATCTCCTTGTGCTCGGGTTCGCCATTCCAGCCGCGTTAGTAGCAATCTCCCTCCGTGGAGAATCAGCACCTTTAACCTCCTGTTCCGTACAGGTTGCAATTTGTCCTGAGGATGAACGGGAAGAGGGGGAACCAATGAGAGACTAGCTCTAGGTGTTGGGACAGGCACAGGTCACTCTATTTTCCCATCAGGAAGAAGAATTAACCACAGGCTCAGCCTGCCGCCCGGAACCAGAATAGGGCCTGAAGCAATCCTGCGCTTTTGCGGCCAGCTCCGAAGAAAGCGAGTTGAAAAATGGAGCTCAGGGGCACTGCAATTCACAAACCTGCAGAGTTAGAAATGATAACTCTCGTCCACAAATATATTGAGGGAAGGCAACGAAGAGGATTTGAAAGCAAGGCAGAATTGCAGGAAACAGATTTCAGGAGGTAGATTCGAATCGCCTTTAAAGCACAGGAAAGGCGGCAAAACCTCGACCATGATGCCCTTGGCCAAAAAGGGCGTATGCGTTTTTTCCTGAATATATTCAGGAAAAAACGCATACGCCCTTTTTGGCCAACCAAGCAACCTGGAAAGGCAAATCAGCGCTACAAAGAAGTCTCGCTTCCCATTGGTCAAAAGGGCCATGCTGAATAAAGTGTCAAAACCAGAAATGCAGGACAGGCCATGGAGAAACGGGAGCCTTGCTACGCTGATGGGCGGGATGTAAATTGCCAACAGCCACTCTGGAGAAGTGTACGGTGTGTCCTGAAACCTCTAAAAAACTCAGCTTAGAGAGCATAGGGCACTTCCACTCATGGGTGTATAAATTGGGAAAAGTAAAAATCAGCAAGACACAGGCACCCCAAAGTTTAGGGCTGCTCTGTTGACAAGAACCTCCACTTCGTTACACCTTAAATATCCCAGGAAAGAAAAAAATGGATAAAGAAGTTGTGGTCCTTATGTACAATGGAATATCACTCAGCCAGGAAATCAACGTCATAAGGCTAGTAGCAGCATGATGAGTGGATTTAGGTACGACGATTCTAAGTGAAATAAGTCAACCAGAAAACGACACTTATCATAAGATATCACTTATAGAGGGAATGTAAAAACCGCTACACTTGAACTGAATTACAAAACAGAACAGAGACACACGTTTACAAAACACACTATGGCTGCTTAACGGGAAAGGTGAGGTCGGGTGAGGCAGAAAACAAGGGTTTCAAATTAGCTCAGATACCGTTCAATAAACCCAATATGTAATAGACAAGACCTACTCCTTGCTCAGTGAACTGGACGCAAAAACCCCCTATTCACCGCCCAAGAATATATCTGACTAGGAAGAATCTTCAAAGCTATGTATTGATATCTCTCTGTAAGTGAGTCAAGTGGGTGTAAAGCAGCATAAAAACAGCAGTGAAAAGCAGCTAAACCCCATTATAAAAATCAATTACTTTTAAAAACCCGTGAAACAAAGACAGTGAAAGAGAGAGAAATTCTTACAATATTCGTTCAGGGGCTGTGATGCCACCTGGATTGACCATCTCTAGACCCACAGCTGATTGAGACATAAGGGTGGACACTCTTGGGGCTGAGAGGTTTGGTCAGGTTGGTTGAGGAAACGCAGGCCCTTTAAAGTAATACTGCGTGGTACCCATCCCATGGGTCCCAAATCTCCAAGTTCAAGGGCATCTTCCTATAACAAAAACATGCATGAGAAACCCAGAAGATGGTACACCGTGTGATCAGGAAAGGTTTCGAAAACGCACCTCATTTCTCATCTCCTTGTGCTCGGGTTGGCCATTACAGCCGCTTTACTAGCAATCTCCCTCCTTCGAGAATCAGCACCTTCAACCTCCTGTTCCGTACAGGTTGCAAATTGTCCTGAGGATGAACGGGAAGAGGGGGAACCAGTGAGAGACTAGCTCTAGGTGTTGGGACAGGCACAGGTCACTCTATTTTCCCATCAGGAAGAAGAATTAACCACAGGCTCAGCCTGCCGCCCGGAAGCAGAACAGGGCCTGAAGCAATCCTGTGCTTTTGCGGCCAGCTCCCAAAAAAACGAGTTGAAAAATCGAGCTCAGGGGCACTGCAATTCACAAACCTGCAGAGTTAGAAATGATAACTCTCGTCCACAAATATATTGAGGGAAGGCAACGAGGAGGATTTGAAAGCAAGGCAGAATTGCAGGAAACAGATTTCAGGAGGTAGAGTCGAATCGCCTTTAAAGCACAGGAAAAGCGGCAAAACCTCGACCATGATGCCCTTGGCCAAAAAGGGCGTATGCGTTTTTTCCTGAATATATTCAGGAAAAAACGCATACGCCCTTTTTGGCCAACCAAGCAACCTGGAAAGGCAAATCAGCGCTACAAAGAAGTCTCGCTTCCCATCGGTCAAAAGGGCCATGCTGAATAAAGTGTCAAAACCAGAAATGCAGGACAGGCCATGGAGAAACGGGAGCCTTACTACGCTGATGGGTGGGATGTAAATTGCCAACAGCCACTCTGGAGAAGTGTACGGTGTTTCCTGAAACATCTAAAGAACTCAGCATAGAGAGCATAAGGCACTTCCACTCATGGGCGTATAAATTGGGAAAACTAAAAATCAGCAAGACACAGGCACCCCAAAGTTTAGGGCTGCTCTGTTGACAAGAACCTCCACTTCGTTACACCTTAAATATCCCAGGAAAGAGAAAAATGGATAAGGAAGTTGTGGTCCTTATGTACAATGGCATATCACTCAGCCATGAAATTAACGTCATAAGGCTAGTAGCAGCATGATGAGAGGATTTAGGTACGACGATTCTAAGTGAAATAAGTCACACAGAAAAAGACACTTATCATAAGATATCACTTAGAGAGGGAATGTAAAAACCGCTACACTTGAACTGAATTACAAAACAGAACAGCGTCACACGTTTACAAAACACACTATGGCTGCTTAACGGGAAAGGTGAGGTCGGGTGAGGGAGAAAACAAGGGTTTCAAATTAGCTCAGATACCGTTCCATAAACCCAATATGTAATAGACAAGACCTACTCCTTGCTCAGTGAACTGGACTCGACACCCCCTATTCACCGCCCAAGAATATACCTGACTAGGAAGAATCTTCAAAGCTATGTATTGATATCTCTCTGTAAATGAGTCAAGTGGGTGTAAAGCAGCATAAACAGAGCAGTGAAAAGCAGCTAAACCCCATTATAAAAATCAATTACTTTTAAAATCCCGTGAAACAAAGACAGTGAAAGAGAGAGAAATTCTTACAAAATTCGTTCAGGGGCTGTGATGCCACCTGGATTGACCATCTCTAGACCCACAGCTGATTGAGACATAAGGGTGGACACTCTTGGGGCTGAGAGGTTTGGTGAGGTTGGGTGAGCAAACGCAGACCCTTTAAAGTAACACTGCGTGGTACCCATCCCATGGGTCCCAAATCTCCAGGTTCAAGGGCATCTTCCTACATCGAAAACATGCATGAGAAACCCAGAAGATGGTACACCGTGTGATCGGGAAAGGTTTCTAAAACGCACCTCATTTCTCATCTCCTTGTGCTCGGGTTCGCCATTCCAGCCGCGTTAGTAGCAATCTCCCTCCGTGGAGAATCAGCACCTTTAACCTCCTGTTCCGTACAGGTTGCAATTTGTCCTGAGGATGAACGGGAAGAGGGGGAACCAATGAGAGACTAGCTCTAGGTGTTGGGACAGGCACAGGTCACTCTATTTTCCCATCAGGAAGAAGAATTAACCACAGGCTCAGCCTGCCGCCCGGAACCAGAATAGGGCCTGAAGCAATCCTGCGCTTTTGCGGCCAGCTCCGAAGAAAGCGAGTTGAAAAATGGAGCTCAGGGGCACTGCAATTCACAAACCTGCAGAGTTAGAAATGATAACTCTTGTCCACAAATATATTGAGGGAAGGCAACGAAGAGGATTTGAAAGCAAGGCAGAATTGCAGGAAACAGATTTCAGGAGGTAGATTCGAATCGCCTTTAAAGCACAGGAAAGGCGGCAAAACCTCGACCATGATGCCCTTGGCCAAAAAGGGCGTATGCGTTTTTTCCTGAATATATTCAGGAAAAAACGCATACGCCCTTTTTGGCCAACCAAGCAACCTGGAAAGGCAAATCAGCGCTACAAAGAAGTCTCGCTTCCCATCGGTCAAAAGGGCCATGCTGAATAAAGTGTCAAAACCAGAAATGCAGGACAGGCCATGGAGAAACGGGAGCCTTGCTACGCTGATGGGCGGGATGTAAATTGCCAACAGACACTCTGGAGAAGTGTACGGTGTGTCCTGAAACCTCTAAAAAACTCAGCTTAGAGAGCATAGGGCACTTCCACTCATGGGTGTATAAATTGGGAAAAGTAAAAATCAGCAAGACACAGGCACCCCAAAGTTTAGGGCTGCTCTGTTGACAAGAACCTCCACTTCGTTACACCTTAAATATCCCAGGAAAGAAAAAAATGGATAAAGAAGTTGTGGTCCTTATGTACAATGGAATATCACTCAGCCAAGAAATCAACGTCATAAGGCTAGTAGCAGCATGATGAGTGGATTTAGGTACGACGATTCTAAGTGAAATAAGTCAACCAGAAAACGACACTTATCATAAGATATCACTTATAGAGGGAATGTAAAAACCGCTACACTTGAACTGAATTACAAAACAGAACAGAGACACACGTTTACAAAACACACTATGGCTGCTTAACGGGAAAGGTGAGGTCGGGTGAGGCAGAAAACAAGGGTTTCAAATTAGCTCAGATACCGTTCAATAAACCCAATATGTAATAGACAAGACCTACTCCTTGCTCAGTGAACTGGACTCGACACCCCCTATTCACCGCCCAAGAATATACCTGACTAGGAAGAATCTTCAAAGCTATGTATTGATATCTCTCTGTAAATGAGTCAAGTGGGTGTAAAGCAGCATAAACAGAGCAGTGAAAAGCAGCTAAACCCCATTATAAAAATCAATTACTTTTAAAATCCCGTGAAACAAAGACAGTGAAAGAGAGAGAAATTCTTACAAAATTCGTTCAGGGGCTGTGATGCCACCTGGATTGACCATCTCTAGACCCACAGCTGATTGAGACATAAGGGTGGACACTCTTGGGGCTGAGAGGTTTGGTGAGGTTGGGTGAGCAAACGCAGACCCTTTAAAGTAATACTGCATGGTACCCATCCCATGGGTCCCAAATCTCCAGGTTCAAGGGCATCTTCCTACATCGAAAACATGCATGAGAAACCCAGAAGATGGTACACCGTGTGATCGGGAAAGGTTTCTAAAACGCACCTCATTTCTCATCTCCTTGTGCTCGGGTTCGCCATTCCAGCCACGTTAGTAGCAATCTCCCTCCGTGGAGAATCAGCACCTTTAACCTCCTGTTCCGTACAGGTTGCAATTTGTCCTGAGGATGAACGGGAAGAGGGGGAACCAATGAGAGACTAGCTCTAGGTGTTGGGACAGGCACAGGTCACTCTATTTTCCCATCAGGAAGAAGAATTAACCACAGGCTCAGCCTGCCGCCCGGAACCAGAATAGGGCCTGAAGCAATCCTGCGCTTTTGCAGCCAGCTCTGAAGAAAGCGAGTTGAAAAATGGAGCTCAGGGGCACTGCAATTCACAAACCTGCAGAGTTAGAAATGATAACTCTCGTCCACAAATATATTGAGGGAAGGCAACGAAGAGGATTTGAAAGCAAGGCAGAATTGCAGGAAACAGATTTCAGGAGGTAGATTCGAATCGCCTTTAAAGCACAGGAAAGGCGGCAAAACCTCGACCATGATGCCCTTGGCCAAAAAGGGCGTATGCGTTTTTTCCTGAATATATTCAGGAAAAAACGCATACGCCCTTTTTGGCCAACCAAGCAACCTGGAAAGGCAAATCAGCGCTACAAAGAAGTCTCGCTTCCCATCGGTCAAAAGGGCCATGCTGAATAAAGTGTCAAAACCAGAAATGCAGGACAGGCCATGGAGAAACGGGAGCCTTGCTACGCTGATGGGCGTGATGTAAATTGCCAACAGCCACTCTGGAGAAGTGTACGGTGTGTCCTGAAACCTCTAAAAAACTCAGCTTAGAGAGCATAGGGCACTTCCACTCATGGGTGTATAAATTGGGAAAAGTAAAAATCAGCAAGACACAGGCACCCCAAAGTTTAGGGCTGCTCTGTTGACAAGAACCTCCACTTCGTTACACCTTAAATATCCCAGGAAAGAAAAAAATGGATAAAGAAGTTGTGGTCCTTATGTACAATGGAATATCACTCAGCCAGGAAATCAACGTCATAAGGCTAGTAGCAGCATGATGAGTGGATTTAGGTACGATGATTCTAAGTGAAATAAGTCAACCAGAAAACGACACTTATCATAAGATATCACTTATAGAGGGAATGTAAAAACCGCTACACTTGAACTGAATTACAAAACAGAACAGAGACACACGTTTACAAAACACACTATGGCTGCTTAACGGGAAAGGTGAGGTCGGGTGAGGCAGAAAACAAGGGTTTCAAATTAGCTCAGATACCGTTCAATAAACCCAATATGTAATAGACAAGACCTACTCCTTGCTCAGTGAACTGGACGCAAAAACCCCCTATTCACCGCCCAAGAATATATCTGACTAGGAAGAATCTTCAAAGCTATGTATTGATATCTCTCTGTAAGTGAGTCAAGTGGGTGTAAAGCAGCATAAAAACAGCAGTGAAAAGCAGCTAAACCCCATTATAAAAATCAATTACTTTTAAAAACCCGTGAAACAAAGACAGTGAAAGAGAGAGAAATTCTTACAATATTCGTTCAGGGGCTGTGATGCCACCTGGATTGACCATCTCTAGACCCACAGCTGATTGAGACATAAGGGTGGACACTCTTGGGGCTGAGAGGTTTGGTCAGGTTGGTTGAGGAAACGCAGGCCCTTTAAAGTAATACTGCGTGGTACCCATCCCATGGGTCCCAAATCTCCAAGTTCAAGGGCATCTTCCTATAACAAAAACATGCATGAGAAACCCAGAAGATGGTACACCGTGTGATCGGGAAAGGTTTCGAAAACGCACCTCATTTCTCATCTCCTTGTGCTCGGGTTGGCCATTACAGCCGCTTTACTAGCAATCTCCCTCCTTCGAGAATCAGCACCTTCAACCTCCTGTGCCGTACAGGTTGCAAATTGTCCTGAGGATGAACGGGAAGAGGGGGAACCAGTGAGAGACTAGCTCTAGGTGTTGGGACAGGCACAGGTCACTCTATTTTCCCATCAGGAAGAAGAATTAACCACAGGCTCAGCCTGCCGCCCGGAACCAGAATAGGGCCTGAAGCAATCCTGCGCTTTTGCGGCCAGCTCCGAAGAAAGCGAGTTGAAAAATGGAGCTCAGGGGCACTGCAATTCACAAACCTGCAGAGTTAGAAATGATAACTCTCGTCCACAAATATATTGAGGGAAGGCAACGAAGAGGATTTGAAAGCAAGGCAGAATTGCAGGAAACAGATTTCAGGAGGTAGATTCGAATCGCCTTTAAAGCACAGGAAAGGCGGCAAAACCTCGACCATGATGCCCTTGGCCAAAAAGGGCGTATGCGTTTTTTCCTGAATATATTCAGGAAAAAACGCATACGCCCTTTTTGGCCAACCAAGCAACCTGGAAAGGCAAATCAGCGCTACAAAGAAGTCTCGCTTCCCATCGGTCAAAAGGGCCATGCTGAATAAAGTGTCAAAACCAGAAATGCAGGACAGGCCATGGAGAAACGGGAGCCTTGCTACGCTGATGGGCGTGATGTAAATTGCCAACAGACACTCTGGAGAAGTGTACGGTGTGTCCTGAAACCTCTAAAAAACTCAGCTTAGAGAGCATAGGGCACTTCCACTCATGGGTGTATAAATTGGGAAAAGTAAAAATCAGCAAGACACAGGCACCCCAAAGTTTAGGGCTGCTCTGTTGACAAGAACCTCCACTTCGTTACACCTTAAATATCCCAGGAAAGAAAAAAATGGATAAAGAAGTTGTGGTCCTTATGTACAATGGAATATCACTCAGCCAGGAAATCAACGTCATAAGGCTAGTAGCAGCATGATGAGTGGATTTAGGTACGACGATTCTAAGTGAAATAAGTCAACCAGAAAACGACACTTATCATAAGATATCACTTATAGAGGGAATGTAAAAACCGCTACACTTGAACTGAATTACAAAACAGAACAGAGACACACGTTTACAAAACACACTATGGCTGCTTAACGGGAAAGGTGAGGTCGGGTGAGGCAGAAAACAAGGGTTTCAAATTAGCTCAGATACCGTTCAATAAACCCAATATGTAATAGACAAGACCTACTCCTTGCTCAGTGAACTGGACGCAAAAACCCCCTATTCACCGCCCAAGAATATATCTGACTAGGAAGAATCTTCAAAGCTATGTATTGATATCTCTCTGTAAGTGAGTCAAGTGGGTGTAAAGCAGCATAAAAACAGCAGTGAAAAGCAGCTAAACCCCATTATAAAAATCAATTACTTTTAAAAACCCGTGAAACAAAGACAGTGAAAGAGAGAGAAATTCTTACAATATTCGTTCAGGGGCTGTGATGCCACCTGGATTGACCATCTCTAGACCCACAGCTGATTGAGACATAAGGGTGGACACTCTTGTGGCTGAGAGGTTTGGTCAGGTTGGTTGAGGAAACGCAGGCCCTTTAAAGTAATACTGCGTGGTACCCATCCCATGGGTCCCAAATCTCCAAGTTCAAGGGCATCTTCCTATAACAAAAACATGCATGAGAAACCCAGAAGATGGTACACCGTGTGATCGGGAAAGGTTTCGAAAACGCACCTCATTTCTCATCTCCTTGTGCTCGGGTTGGCCATTACAGCCGCTTTACTAGCAATCTCCCTCCTTCGAGAATCAGCACCTTCAACCTCCTGTTCCGTACAGGTTGCAAATTGTCCTGAGGATGAACGGGAAGAGGGGGAACCAGTGAGAGACTAGCTCTAGGTGTTGGGACAGGCACAGGTCACTCTATTTTCCCATCAGGAAGAAGAATTAACCACAGGCTCAGCCTGTCGCCCGGAAGCAGAACAGGGCCTGAAGCAATCCTGTGCTTTTGCGGCCAGCTCCCAAAAAAGCGAGTTGAAAAATCGAGCTCAGGGGCACTGCAATTCACAAACCTGCAGAGTTATAAATGATAACTCTCGTCCACAAATATATTGAGGGAAGGCAACGAGGAGGATTTGAAAGCAAGGCAGAATTGCAGGAAACAGATTTCAGGAGGTAGAGTCGAATCGCCTTTAAAGCACAGGAAAAGCGGCAAAACCTCGACCATGATGCCCTTGGCCAAAAAGGGCGTATGCGTTTTTTCCTGAATATATTCAGGAAAAAACGCATACGCCCTTTTTGGCCAACCAAGCAACCTGGAAAGGCAAATCAGCGCTACAAAGAAGTCTCGCTTCCCATCGGTCAAAAGGGCCATGCTGAATAAAGTGTCAAAACCAGAAATGCAGGACAGGCCATGGAGAAACGGGAGCCTTACTACGCTGATGGGCGGGATGTAAATTGCCAACAGCCACTCTGGAGAAGTGTACGGTGTTTCCTGAAACATCTAAAGAACTCAGCATAGAGAGCATAAGGCACTTCCACTCATGGGCGTATAAATTGGGAAAACTAAAAATCAGCAAGACACAGGCACCCCAAAGTTTAGGGCTGCTCTGTTGACAAGAACTTCCACTTCGTTACACCTTAAATATCCCAGGAAAGAGAAAAATGGATAAGGAAGTTGTGGTCCTTATGTACAATGGCATATCACTCAGCCATGAAATTAACGTCATAAGGCTAGTAGCAGCATGATGAGAGGATTTAGGTACGACGATTCTAAGTGAAATAAGTCACACAGAAAAAGACACTTATCATAAGATATCACTTAGAGAGGGAATGTAAAAACCGCTACACTTGAACTGAATTACAAAACAGAACAGCGTCACACGTTTACAAAACACACTATGGCTGCTTAACGGGAAAGGTGAGGTCGGGTGAGGGAGAAAACAAGGGTTTCAAATTAGCTCAGATACCGTTCCATAAACCCAATATGTAATAGACAAGACCTACTCCTTGCTCAGTGAACTGGACTCGACACCCCCTATTCACCGCCCAAGAATATACCTGACTAGGAAGAATCTTCAAAGCTATGTATTGATATCTCTCTGTAAATGAGTCAAGTGGGTGTAAAGCAGCATAAACAGAGCAGTGAAAAGCAGCTAAACCCCATTATAAAAATCAATTACTTTTAAAATCCCGTGAAACAAAGACAGTGAAAGAGAGAGAAATTCTTACAAAATTCGTTCAGGGGTTGTGATGCCACCTGGATTGACCATCTCTAGACCCACAGCTGATTGAGACATAAGGGTGGACACTCTTGGGGCTGAGAGTTTTGGTGAGGTTGGGTGAGCAAACGCAGACCCTTTAAAGTAACACTGCGTGGTACCCATCCCATGGGTCCCAAATCTCCAGGTTCAAGGGCATCTTCCTACATCGAAAACATGCATGAGAAACCCAGAAGATGGTACACCGTGTGATCGGGAAAGGTTTCTAAAACGCACCTCATTTCTCATCTCCTTGTGCTCGGGTTCGCCATTCCAGCCGCGTTAGTAGCAATCTCCCTCCGTGGAGAATCAGCACCTTTAACCTCCTGTTCCGTACAGGTTGCAATTTGTCCTGAGGATGAACGGGAAGAGGGGGAACCAATGAGAGACTAGCTCTAGGTGTTGGGACAGGCACAGGTCACTCTATTTTCCCATCAGGAAGAAGAATTAACCACAGGCTCAGCCTGCCGCCCGGAACCAGAATAGGGCCTGAAGCAATCCTGCGCTTTTGCGGCCAGCTCCGAAGAAAGCGAGTTGAAAAATGGAGCTCAGGGGCACTGCAATTCACAAACCTGCAGAGTTAGAAATGATAACTCTCGTCCACAAATATATTGAGGGAAGGCAACGAAGAGGATTTGAAAGCAAGGCAGAATTGCAGGAAACAGATTTCAGGAGGTAGATTCGAATCGCCTTTAAAGCACAGGAAAGGCGGCAAAACCTCGACCATGATGCCCTTGGCCAAAAAGGGCGTATGCGTTTTTTCCTGAATATATTCAGGAAAAAACGCATACGCCCTTTTTGGCCAACCAAGCAACCTGGAAAGGCAAATCAGCGCTACAAAGAAGTCTCGCTTCCCATTGGTCAAAAGGGCCATGCTGAATAAAGTGTCAAAACCAGAAATGCAGGACAGGCCATGGAGAAACGGGAGCCTTGCTACGCTGATGGGCGGGATGTAAATTGCCAACAGCCACTCTGGAGAAGTGTACGGTGTGTCCTGAAACCTCTAAAAAACTCAGCTTAGAGAGCATAGGGCACTTCCACTCATGGGTGTATAAATTGGGAAAAGTAAAAATCAGCAAGACACAGGCACCCCAAAGTTTAGGGCTGCTCTGTTGACAAGAACCTCCACTTCGTTACACCTTAAATATCCCAGGAAAGAAAAAAATGGATAAAGAAGTTGTGGTCCTTATGTACAATGGAATATCACTCAGCCAGGAAATCAACGTCATAAGGCTAGTAGCAGCATGATGAGTGGATTTAGGTACGATGATTCTAAGTGAAATAAGTCAACCAGAAAACGACACTTATCATAAGATATCACTTATAGAGGGAATGTAAAAACCGCTACACTTGAACTGAATTACAAAACAGAACAGAGACACACGTTTACAAAACACACTATGGCTGCTTAACGGGAAAGGTGAGGTCGGGTGAGGCAGAAAACAAGGGTTTCAAATTAGCTCAGATACCGTTCAATAAACCCAATATGTAATAGACAAGACCTACTCCTTGCTCAGTGAACTGGACGCAAAAACCCCCTATTCACCGCCCAAGAATATATCTGACTAGGAAGAATCTTCAAAGCTATGTATTGATATCTCTCTGTAAGTGAGTCAAGTGGGTGTAAAGCAGCATAAAAACAGCAGTGAAAAGCAGCTAAACCCCATTATAAAAATCAATTACTTTTAAAAACCCGTGAAACAAAGACAGTGAAAGAGAGAGAAATTCTTACAATATTCGTTCAGGGGCTGTGATGCCACCTGGATTGACCATCTCTAGACCCACAGCTGATTGAGACATAAGGGTGGACACTCTTGTGGCTGAGAGGTTTGGTCAGGTTGGTTGAGGAAACGCAGGCCCTTTAAAGTAATACTGCGTGGTACCCATCCCATGGGTCCCAAATCTCCAAGTTCAAGGGCATCTTCCTATAACAAAAACATGCATGAGAAACCCAGAAGATGGTACACCGTGTGATCGGGAAAGGTTTCGAAAACGCACCTCATTTCTCATCTCCTTGTGCTCGGGTTGGCCATTACAGCCGCTTTACTAGCAATCTCCCTCCTTCGAGAATCAGCACCTTCAACCTCCTGTTCCGTACAGGTTGCAAATTGTCCTGAGGATGAACGGGAAGAGGGGGAACCAGTGAGAGACTAGCTCTAGGTGTTGGGACAGGCACAGGTCACTCTATTTTCCCATCAGGAAGAAGAATTAACCACAGGCTCAGCCTGCCGCCCGGAAGCAGAACAGGGCCTGAAGCAATCCTGTGCTTTTGCGGCCAGCTCCCAAAAAAACGAGTTGAAAAATCGAGCTCAGGGGCACTGCAATTCACAAACCTGCAGAGTTAGAAATGATAACTCTCGTCCACAAATATATTGAGGGAAGGCAACAAGGAGGATTTGAAAGCAAGGCAGAATTGCAGGAAACAGATTTCAGGAGGTAGAGTCGAATCGCCTTTAAAGCACAGGAAAAGCGGCAAAACCTCGACCATGATGCCCTTGGCCAAAAAGGGCGTATGCGTTTTTTCCTGAATATATTCAGGAAAAAACGCATACGCCCTTTTTGGCCAACCAAGCAACCTGGAAAGGCAAATCAGCGCTACAAAGAAGTCTCGCTTCCCATCGGTCAAAAGGGCCATGCTGAATAAAGTGTCAAAACCAGAAATGCAGGACAGGCCATGGAGAAACGGGAGCCTTACTACGCTGATGGGTGGGATGTAAATTGCCAACAGCCACTCTGGAGAAGTGTACGGTGTTTCCTGAAACATCTAAAGAACTCAGCATAGAGAGCATAAGGCACTTCCACTCATGGGCGTATAAATTGGGAAAACTAAAAATCAGCAAGACACAGGCACCCCAAAGTTTAGGGCTGCTCTGTTGACAAGAACCTCCACTTCGTTACACCTTAAATATCCCAGGAAAGAGAAAAATGGATAAGGAAGTTGTGGTCCTTATGTACAATGGCATATCACTCAGCCATGAAATTAACGTCATAAGGCTAGTAGCAGCATGATGAGAGGATTTAGGTACGACGATTCTAAGTGAAATAAGTCACACAGAAAAAGACACTTATCATAAGATATCACTTAGAGAGGGAATGTAAAAACCGCTACACTTGAACTGAATTACAAAACAGAACAGCGTCACACGTTTACAAAACACACTATGGCTGCTTAACGGGAAAGGTGAGGTCGGGTGAGGGAGAAAACAAGGGTTTCAAATTAGCTCAGATACCGTTCCATAAACCCAATATGTAATAGACAAGACCTACTCCTTGCTCAGTGAACTGGACTCGACACCCCCTATTCACCGCCCAAGAATATACCTGACTAGGAAGAATCTTCAAAGCTATGTATTGATATCTCTCTGTAAATGAGTCAAGTGGGTGTAAAGCAGCATAAACAGAGCAGTGAAAAGCAGCTAAACCCCATTATAAAAATCAATTACTTTTAAAATCCCGTGAAACAAAGACAGTGAAAGAGAGAGAAATTCTTACAAAATTCGTTCAGGGGCTGTGATGCCACCTGGATTGACCATCTCTAGACCCACAGCTGATTGAGACATAAGGGTGGACACTCTTGGGGCTGAGAGGTTTGGTGAGGTTGGGTGAGCAAACGCAGACCCTTTAAAGTAATACTGCGTGGTACCCATCCCATGGGTCCCAAATCTCCAGGTTCAAGGGCATCTTCCTACATCGAAAACATGCATGAGAAACCCAGAAGATGGTACACCGTGTGATCGGGAAAGGTTTCTAAAACGCACCTCATTTCTCATCTCCTTGTGCTCGGGTTCGCCATTCCAGCCGCGTTAGTAGCAATCTCCCTCCGTGGAGAATCAGCACCTTTAACCTCCTGTTCCGTACAGGGTGCAATTTGTCCTGAGGATGAACGGGAAGAGGGGGAACCAATGAGAGACTAGCTCTAGGTGTTGGGACAGGCACAGGTCACTCTATTTTCCCATCAGGAAGAAGAATTAACCACAGGCTCAGCCTGCCGCCCGGAACCAGAATAGGGCCTGAAGCAATCCTGCGCTTTTGCGGCCAGCTCCGAAGAAAGCGAGTTGAAAAATGGAGCTCAGGGGCACTGCAATTCACAAACCTGCAGAGTTAGAAATGATAACTCTCGTCCACAAATATATTGAGGGAAGGCAACGAAGAGGATTTGAAAGCAAGGCAGAATTGCAGGAAACAGATTTCAGGAGGTAGATTCGAATCGCCTTTAAAGCACAGGAAAGGCGGCAAAACCTCGACCATGATGCCCTTGGCCAAAAAGGGCGTATGCGTTTTTTCCTGAATATATTCAGGAAAAAACGCATACGCCCTTTTTGGCCAACCAAGCAACCTGGAAAGGCAAATCAGCGCTACAAAGAAGTCTCGCTTCCCATCGGTCAAAAGGGCCATGCTGAATAAAGTGTCAAAACCAGAAATGCAGGACAGGCCATGGAGAAACGGGAGCCTTGCTACGCTGATGGGCGTGATGTAAATTGCCAACAGACACTCTGGAGAAGTGTACGGTGTGTCCTGAAACCTCTAAAAAACTCAGCTTAGAGAGCATAGGGCACTTCCACTCATGGGTGTATAAATTGGGAAAAGTAAAAATCAGCAAGACACAGGCACCCCAAAGTTTAGGGCTGCTCTGTTGACAAGAACCTCCACTTCGTTACACCTTAAATATCCCAGGAAAGAAAAAAATGGATAAAGAAGTTGTGGTCCTTATGTACAATGGAATATCACTCAGCCAGGAAATCAACGTCATAAGGCTAGTAGCAGCATGATGAGTGGATTTAGGTACGACGATTCTAAGTGAAATAAGTCAACCAGAAAACGACACTTATCATAAGATATCACTTATAGAGGGAATGTAAAAACCGCTACACTTGAACTGAATTACAAAACAGAACAGAGACACACGTTTACAAAACACACTATGGCTGCTTAACGGGAAAGGTGAGGTCGGGTGAGGCAGAAAACAAGGGTTTCAAATTAGCTCAGATACCGTTCAATAAACCCAATATGTAATAGACAAGACCTACTCCTTGCTCAGTGAACTGGACGCAAAAACCCCCTATTCACCGCCCAAGAATATATCTGACTAGGAAGAATCTTCAAAGCTATGTATTGATATCTCTCTGTAAGTGAGTCAAGTGGGTGTAAAGCAGCATAAAAACAGCAGTGAAAAGCAGCTAAACCCCATTATAAAAATCAATTACTTTTAAAAACCCGTGAAACAAAGACAGTGAAAGAGAGAGAAATTCTTACAATATTCGTTCAGGGGCTGTGATGCCACCTGGATTGACCATCTCTAGACCCACAGCTGATTGAGACATAAGGGTGGACACTCTTGTGGCTGAGAGGTTTGGTCAGGTTGGTTGAGGAAACGCAGGCCCTTTAAAGTAATACTGCGTGGTACCCATCCCATGGGTCCCAAATCTCCAAGTTCAAGGGCATCTTCCTATAACAAAAACATGCATGAGAAACCCAGAAGATGGTACACCGTGTGATCGGGAAAGGTTTCGAAAACGCACCTCATTTCTCATCTCCTTGTGCTCGGGTTGGCCATTACAGCCGCTTTACTAGCAATCTCCCTCCTTCGAGAATCAGCACCTTCAACCTCCTGTTCCGTACAGGTTGCAAATTGTCCTGAGGATGAACGGGAAGAGGGGGAACCAGTGAGAGACTAGCTCTAGGTGTTGGGACAGGCACAGGTCACTCTATTTTCCCATCAGGAAGAAGAATTAACCACAGGCTCAGCCTGTCGCCCGGAAGCAGAACAGGGCCTGAAGCAATCCTGTGCTTTTGCGGCCAGCTCCCAAAAAAGCGAGTTGAAAAATCGAGCTCAGGGGCACTGCAATTCACAAACCTGCAGAGTTATAAATGATAACTCTCGTCCACAAATATATTGAGGGAAGGCAACGAGGAGGATTTGAAAGCAAGGCAGAATTGCAGGAAACAGATTTCAGGAGGTAGAGTCGAATCGCCTTTAAAGCACAGGAAAAGCGGCAAAACCTCGACCATGATGCCCTTGGCCAAAAAGGGCGTATGCGTTTTTTCCTGAATATATTCAGGAAAAAACGCATACGCCCTTTTTGGCCAACCAAGCAACCTGGAAAGGCAAATCAGCGCTACAAAGAAGTCTCGCTTCCCATCGGTCAAAAGGGCCATGCTGAATAAAGTGTCAAAACCAGAAATGCAGGACAGGCCATGGAGAAACGGGAGCCTTACTACGCTGATGGGCGGGATGTAAATTGCCAACAGCCACTCTGGAGAAGTGTACGGTGTTTCCTGAAACATCTAAAGAACTCAGCATAGAGAGCATAAGGCACTTCCACTCATGGGCGTATAAATTGGGAAAACTAAAAATCAGCAAGACACAGGCACCCCAAAGTTTAGGGCTGCTCTGTTGACAAGAACTTCCACTTCGTTACACCTTAAATATCCCAGGAAAGAGAAAAATGGATAAGGAAGTTGTGGTCCTTATGTACAATGGCATATCACTCAGCCATGAAATTAACGTCATAAGGCTAGTAGCAGCATGATGAGAGGATTTAGGTACGACGATTCTAAGTGAAATAAGTCACACAGAAAAAGACACTTATCATAAGATATCACTTAGAGAGGGAATGTAAAAACCGCTACACTTGAACTGAATTACAAAACAGAACAGCGTCACACGTTTACAAAACACACTATGGCTGCTTAACGGGAAAGGTGAGGTCGGGTGAGGGAGAAAACAAGGGTTTCAAATTAGCTCAGATACCGTTCCATAAACCCAATATGTAATAGACAAGACCTACTCCTTGCTCAGTGAACTGGACTCGACACCCCCTATTCACCGCCCAAGAATATACCTGACTAGGAAGAATCTTCAAAGCTATGTATTGATATCTCTCTGTAAATGAGTCAAGTGGGTGTAAAGCAGCATAAACAGAGCAGTGAAAAGCAGCTAAACCCCATTATAAAAATCAATTACTTTTAAAATCCCGTGAAACAAAGACAGTGAAAGAGAGAGAAATTCTTACAAAATTCGTTCAGGGGCTGTGATGCCACCTGGATTGACCATCTCTAGACCCACAGCTGATTGAGACATAAGGGTGGACACTCTTGGGGCTGAGAGTTTTGGTGAGGTTGGGTGAGCAAACGCAGACCCTTTAAAGTAACACTGCGTGGTACCCATCCCATGGGTCCCAAATCTCCAGGTTCAAGGGCATCTTCCTACATCGAAAACATGCATGAGAAACCCAGAAGATGGTACACCGTGTGATCGGGAAAGGTTTCTAAAACGCACCTCATTTCTCATCTCCTTGTGCTCGGGTTCGCCATTCCAGCCGCGTTAGTAGCAATCTCCCTCCGTGGAGAATCAGCACCTTTAACCTCCTGTTCCGTACAGGTTGCAATTTGTCCTGAGGATGAACGGGAAGAGGGGGAACCAATGAGAGACTAGCTCTAGGTGTTGGGACAGGCACAGGTCACTCTATTTTCCCATCAGGAAGAAGAATTAACCACAGGCTCAGCCTGCCGCCCGGAACCAGAATAGGGCCTGAAGCAATCCTGCGCTTTTGCGGCCAGCTCCGAAGAAAGCGAGTTGAAAAATGGAGCTCAGGGGCACTGCAATTCACAAACCTGCAGAGTTAGAAATGATAACTCTCGTCCACAAATATATTGAGGGAAGGCAACGAAGAGGATTTGAAAGCAAGGCAGAATTGCAGGAAACAGATTTCAGGAGGTAGATTCGAATCGCCTTTAAAGCACAGGAAAGGCGGCAAAACCTCGACCATGATGCCCTTGGCCAAAAAGGGCGTATGCGTTTTTTCCTGAATATATTCAGGAAAAAACGCATACGCCCTTTTTGGCCAACCAAGCAACCTGGAAAGGCAAATCAGCGCTACAAAGAAGTCTCGCTTCCCATTGGTCAAAAGGGCCATGCTGAATAAAGTGTCAAAACCAGAAATGCAGGACAGGCCATGGAGAAACGGGAGCCTTGCTACGCTGATGGGCGGGATGTAAATTGCCAACAGCCACTCTGGAGAAGTGTACGGTGTGTCCTGAAACCTCTAAAAAACTCAGCTTAGAGAGCATAGGGCACTTCCACTCATGGGTGTATAAATTGGGAAAAGTAAAAATCAGCAAGACACAGGCACCCCAAAGTTTAGGGCTGCTCTGTTGACAAGAACCTCCACTTCGTTACACCTTAAATATCCCAGGAAAGAAAAAAATGGATAAAGAAGTTGTGGTCCTTATGTACAATGGAATATCACTCAGCCAGGAAATCAACGTCATAAGGCTAGTAGCAGCATGATGAGTGGATTTAGGTACGACGATTCTAAGTGAAATAAGTCAACCAGAAAACGACACTTATCATAAGATATCACTTATAGAGGGAATGTAAAAACCGCTACACTTGAACTGAATTACAAAACAGAACAGAGACACACGTTTACAAAACACACTATGGCTGCTTAACGGGAAAGGTGAGGTCGGGTGAGGCAGAAAACAAGGGTTTCAAATTAGCTCAGATACCGTTCAATAAACCCAATATGTAATAGACAAGACCTACTCCTTGCTCAGTGAACTGGACGCAAAAACCCCCTATTCACCGCCCAAGAATATATCTGACTAGGAAGAATCTTCAAAGCTATGTATTGATATCTCTCTGTAAGTGAGTCAAGTGGGTGTAAAGCAGCATAAAAACAGCAGTGAAAAGCAGCTAAACCCCATTATAAAAATCAATTACTTTTAAAAACCCGTGAAACAAAGACAGTGAAAGAGAGAGAAATTCTTACAATATTCGTTCAGGGGCTGTGATGCCACCTGGATTGACCATCTCTAGACCCACAGCTGATTGAGACATAAGGGTGGACACTCTTGGGGCTGAGAGGTTTGGTCAGGTTGGTTGAGGAAACGCAGGCCCTTTAAAGTAATACTGCGTGGTACCCATCCCATGGGTCCCAAATCTCCAAGTTCAAGGGCATCTTCCTATAACAAAAACATGCATGAGAAACCCAGAAGATGGTACACCGTGTGATCGGGAAAGGTTTCGAAAACGCACCTCATTTCTCATCTCCTTGTGCTCGGGTTGGCCATTACAGCCGCTTTACTAGCAATCTCCCTCCTTCGAGAATCAGCACCTTCAACCTCCTGTTCCGTACAGGTTGCAAATTGTCCTGAGGATGAACGGGAAGAGGGGGAACCAGTGAGAGACTAGCTCTAGGTGTTGGGACAGGCACAGGTCACTCTATTTTCCCATCAGGAAGAAGAATTAACCACAGGCTCAGCCTGCCGCCCGGAAGCAGAACAGGGCCTGAAGCAATCCTGTGCTTTTGCGGCCAGCTCCCAAAAAAACGAGTTGAAAAATCGAGCTCAGGGGCACTGCAATTCACAAACCTGCAGAGTTAGAAATGATAACTCTCGTCCACAAATATATTGAGGGAAGGCAACGAGGAGGATTTGAAAGCAAGGCAGAATTGCAGGAAACAGATTTCAGGAGGTAGAGTCGAATCGCCTTTAAAGCACAGGAAAAGCGGCAAAACCTCGACCATGATGCCCTTGGCCAAAAAGGGCGTATGCGTTTTTTCCTGAATATATTCAGGAAAAAACGCATACGCCCTTTTTGGCCAACCAAGCAACCTGGAAAGGCAAATCAGCGCTACAAAGAAGTCTCGCTTCCCATCGGTCAAAAGGGCCATGCTGAATAAAGTGTCAAAACCAGAAATGCAGGACAGGCCATGGAGAAACGGGAGCCTTACTACGCTGATGGGTGGGATGTAAATTGCCAACAGCCACTCTGGAGAAGTGTACGGTGTTTCCTGAAACATCTAAAGAACTCAGCATAGAGAGCATAAGGCACTTCCACTCATGGGCGTATAAATTGGGAAAACTAAAAATCAGCAAGACACAGGCACCCCAAAGTTTAGGGCTGCTCTGTTGACAAGAACCTCCACTTCGTTACACCTTAAATATCCCAGGAAAGAGAAAAATGGATAAGGAAGTTGTGGTCCTTATGTACAATGGCATATCACTCAGCCATGAAATTAACGTCATAAGGCTAGTAGCAGCATGATGAGAGGATTTAGGTACGACGATTCTAAGTGAAATAAGTCACACAGAAAAAGACACTTATCATAAGATATCACTTAGAGAGGGAATGTAAAAACCGCTACACTTGAACTGAATTACAAAACAGAACAGCGTCACACGTTTACAAAACACACTATGGCTGCTTAACGGGAAAGGTGAGGTCGGGTGAGGGAGAAAACAAGGGTTTCAAATTAGCTCAGATACCGTTCCATAAACCCAATATGTAATAGACAAGACCTACTCCTTGCTCAGTGAACTGGACTCGACACCCCCTATTCACCGCCCAAGAATATACCTGACTAGGAAGAATCTTCAAAGCTATGTATTGATATCTCTCTGTAAATGAGTCAAGTGGGTGTAAAGCAGCATAAACAGAGCAGTGAAAAGCAGCTAAACCCCATTATAAAAATCAATTACTTTTAAAATCCCGTGAAACAAAGACAGTGAAAGAGAGAGAAATTCTTACAAAATTCGTTCAGGGGCTGTGATGCCACCTGGATTGACCATCTCTAGACCCACAGCTGATTGAGACATAAGGGTGGACACTCTTGGGGCTGAGAGGTTTGGTGAGGTTGGGTGAGCAAACGCAGACCCTTTAAAGTAACACTGCGTGGTACCCATCCCATGGGTCCCAAATCTCCAGGTTCAAGGGCATCTTCCTACATCGAAAACATGCATGAGAAACCCAGAAGATGGTACACCGTGTGATCGGGAAAGGTTTCTAAAACGCACCTCATTTCTCATCTCCTTGTGCTCGGGTTCGCCATTCCAGCCGCGTTAGTAGCAATCTCCCTCCGTGGAGAATCAGCACCTTTAACCTCCTGTTCCGTACAGGTTGCAATTTGTCCTGAGGATGAACGGGAAGAGGGGGAACCAATGAGAGACTAGCTCTAGGTGTTGGGACAGGCACAGGTCACTCTATTTTCCCATCAGGAAGAAGAATTAACCACAGGCTCAGCCTGCCGCCCGGAACCAGAATAGGGCCTGAAGCAATCCTGCGCTTTTGCGGCCAGCTCCGAAGAAAGCGAGTTGAAAAATGGAGCTCAGGGGCACTGCAATTCACAAACCTGCAGAGTTAGAAATGATAACTCTTGTCCACAAATACATTGAGGGAAGGCAACGAAGAGGATTTGAAAGCAAGGCAGAATTGCAGGAAACAGATTTCAGGAGGTAGATTCGAATCGCCTTTAAAGCACAGGAAAGGCGGCAAAACCTCGACCATGATGCCCTTGGCCAAAAAGGGCGTATGCGTTTTTTCCTGAATATATTCAGGAAAAAACGCATACGCCCTTTTTGGCCAACCAAGCAACCTGGAAAGGCAAATCAGCGCTACAAAGAAGTCTCGCTTCCCATCGGTCAAAAGGGCCATGCTGAATAAAGTGTCAAAACCAGAAATGCAGGACAGGCCATGGAGAAACGGGAGCCTTGCTACGCTGATGGGCGGGATGTAAATTGCCAACAGACACTCTGGAGAAGTGTACGGTGTGTCCTGAAACCTCTAAAAAACTCAGCTTAGAGAGCATAGGGCACTTCCACTCATGGGTGTATAAATTGGGAAAAGTAAAAATCAGCAAGACACAGGCACCCCAAAGTTTAGGGCTGCTCTGTTGACAAGAACCTCCACTTCGTTACACCTTAAATATCCCAGGAAAGAAAAAAATGGATAAAGAAGTTGTGGTCCTTATGTACAATGGAATATCACTCAGCCAAGAAATCAACGTCATAAGGCTAGTAGCAGCATGATGAGTGGATTTAGGTACGACGATTCTAAGTGAAATAAGTCAACCAGAAAACGACACTTATCATAAGATATCACTTATAGAGGGAATGTAAAAACCGCTACACTTGAACTGAATTACAAAACAGAACAGAGACACACGTTTACAAAACACACTATGGCTGCTTAACGGGAAAGGTGAGGTCGGGTGAGGCAGAAAACAAGGGTTTCAAATTAGCTCAGATACCGTTCAATAAACCCAATATGTAATAGACAAGACCTACTCCTTGCTCAGTGAACTGGACTCGACACCCCCTATTCACCGCCCAAGAATATACCTGACTAGGAAGAATCTTCAAAGCTATGTATTGATATCTCTCTGTAAATGAGTCAAGTGGGTGTAAAGCAGCATAAACAGAGCAGTGAAAAGCAGCTAAACCCCATTATAAAAATCAATTACTTTTAAAATCCCGTGAAACAAAGACAGTGAAAGAGAGAGAAATTCTTACAAAATTCGTTCAGGGGCTGTGATGCCACCTGGATTGACCATCTCTAGACCCACAGCTGATTGAGACATAAGGGTGGACACTCTTGGGGCTGAGAGGTTTGGTGAGGTTGGGTGAGCAAACGCAGACCCTTTAAAGTAATACTGCATGGTACCCATCCCATGGGTCCCAAATCTCCAGGTTCAAGGGCATCTTCCTACATCGAAAACATGCATGAGAAACCCAGAAGATGGTACACCGTGTGATCGGGAAAGGTTTCTAAAACGCACCTCATTTCTCATCGCCTTGTGCTCGGGTTCGCCATTCCAGCCACGTTAGTAGCAATCTCCCTCCGTGGAGAATCAGCACCTTTAACCTCCTGTTCCGTACAGGTTGCAATTTGTCCTGAGGATGAACGGGAAGAGGGGGAACCAATGAGAGACTAGCTCTAGGTGTTGGGACAGGCACAGGTCACTCTATTTTCCCATCAGGAAGAAGAATTAACCACAGGCTCAGCCTGCCGCCCGGAACCAGAATAGGGCCTGAAGCAATCCTGCGCTTTTGCGGCCAGCTCTGAAGAAAGCGAGTTGAAAAATGGAGCTCAGGGGCACTGCAATTCACAAACCTGCAGAGTTAGAAATGATAACTCTCGTCCACAAATATATTGAGGGAAGGCAACGAAGAGGATTTGAAAGCAAGGCAGAATTGCAGGAAACAGATTTCAGGAGGTAGATTCGAATCGCCTTTAAAGCACAGGAAAGGCGGCAAAACCTCGACCATGATGCCCTTGGCCAAAAAGGGCGTATGCGTTTTTTCCTGAATATATTCAGGAAAAAACGCATACGCCCTTTTTGGCCAACCAAGCAACCTGGAAAGGCAAATCAGCGCTACAAAGAAGTCTCGCTTCCCATCGGTCAAAAGGGCCATGCTGAATAAAGTGTCAAAACCAGAAATGCAGGACAGGCCATGGAGAAACGGGAGCCTTGCTACGCTGATGGGCGTGATGTAAATTGCCAACAGCCACTCTGGAGAAGTGTACGGTGTGTCCTGAAACCTCTAAAAAACTCAGCTTAGAGAGCATAGGGCACTTCCACTCATGGGTGTATAAATTGGGAAAAGTAAAAATCAGCAAGACACAGGCACCCCAAAGTTTAGGGCTGCTCTGTTGACAAGAACCTCCACTTCGTTACACCTTAAATATCCCAGGAAAGAAAAAAATGGATAAAGAAGTTGTGGTCCTTATGTACAATGGAATATCACTCAGCCAGGAAATCAACGTCATAAGGCTAGTAGCAGCATGATGAGTGGATTTAGGTACGACGATTCTAAGTGAAATAAGTCAACCAGAAAACGACACTTATCATAAGATATCACTTATAGAGGGAATGTAAAAACCGCTACACTTGAACTGAATTACAAAACAGAACAGAGACACACGTTTACAAAACACACTATGGCTGCTTAACGGGAAAGGTGAGGTCGGGTGAGGCAGAAAACAAGGGTTTCAAATTAGCTCAGATACCGTTCAATAAGCCCAATATGTAATAGACAAGACCTACTCCTTGCTCAGTGAACTGGACGCAAAAACCCCCTATTCACCGCCCAAGAATATATCTGACTAGGAAGAATCTTCAAAGCTATGTATTGATATCTCTCTGTAAGTGAGTCAAGTGGGTGTAAAGCAGCATAAAAACAGCAGTGAAAAGCAGCTAAACCCCATTATAAAAATCAATTACTTTTAAAAACCCGTGAAACAAAGACAGTGAAAGAGAGAGAAATTCTTACAATATTCGTTCAGGGGCTGTGATGCCACCTGGATTGACCATCTCTAGACCCACAGCTGATTGAGACATAAGGGTGGACACTCTTGTGGCTGAGAGGTTTGGTCAGGTTGGTTGAGGAAACGCAGGCCCTTTAAAGTAATACTGCGTGGTACCCATCCCATGGGTCCCAAATCTCCAAGTTCAAGGGCATCTTCCTATAACAAAAACATGCATGAGAAACCCAGAAGATGGTACACCGTGTGATCGGGAAAGGTTTCGAAAACGCACCTCATTTCTCATCTCCTTGTGCTCGGGTTGGCCATTACAGCCGCTTTACTAGCAATCTCCCTCCTTCGAGAATCAGCACCTTCAACCTCCTGTGCCGTACAGGTTGCAAATTGTCCTGAGGATGAACGGGAAGAGGGGGAACCAGTGAGAGACTAGCTCTAGGTGTTGGGACAGGCACAGGTCACTCTATTTTCCCATCAGGAAGAAGAATTAACCACAGGCTCAGCCTGCCGCCCGGAAGCAGAACAGGGCCTGAAGCAATCCTGTGCTTTTGCGGCCAGCTCCCAAAAAAACGAGTTGAAAAATCGAGCTCAGGGGCACTGCAATTCACAAACCTGCAGAGTTATAAATGATAACTCTCGTCCACAAATATATTGAGGGAAGGCAACGAGGAGGATTTGAAAGCAAGGCAGAATTGCAGGAAACAGATTTCAGGAGGTAGAGTCGAATCGCCTTTAAAGCACAGGAAAAGCGGCAAAACCTCGACCATGATGCCCTTGGCCAAAAAGGGCGTATGCGTTTTTTCCTGAATATATTCAGGAAAAAACGCATACGCCCTTTTTGGCCAACCAAGCAACCTGGAAAGGCAAATCAGCGCTACAAAGAAGTCTCGCTTCCCATCGGACAAAAGGGCCATGCTGAATAAAGTGTCAAAACCAGAAATGCAGGACAGGCCATGGAGAAACGGGAGCCTTACTACGCTGATGGGCGGGATGTAAATTGCCAACAGCCACTCTGGAGAAGTGTACGGTGTGTCCTGAAACATCTAAAGAACTCAGCATAGAGAGCATAAGGCACTTCCACTCATGGGCGTATAAATTGGGAAAACTAAAAATCAGCAAGACACAGGCACCCCAAAGTTTAGGGCTGCTCTGTTGACAAGAACCTCCACTTCGTTACACCTTAAATATCCCAGGAAAGAGAAAAATGGATAAGGAAGTTGTGGTCCTTATGTACAATGGCATATCACTCAGCCATGAAATTAACGTCATAAGGCTAGTAGCAGCATGATGAGAGGATTTAGGTACGACGATTCTAAGTGAAATAAGTCAACCAGAAAACGACACTTATCATAAGATATCACTTAGAGAGGGAATGTAAAAACCGCTACACTTGAACTGAATTACAAAACAGAACAGCGTCACACGTTTACAAAACACACTATGGCTGCTTAACGGGAAAGGTGAGGTCGGGTGAGGGAGAAAACAAGGGTTTCAAATTAGCTCAGATACCGTTCCATAAACCCAATATGTAATAGACAAGACCTACTCCTTGCTCAGTGAACTGGACTCGACACCCCCTATTCACCGCCCAAGAATATACCTGACTAGGAAGAATCTTCAAAGCTATGTATTGATATCTCTCTGTAAATGAGTCAAGTGGGTGTAAAGCAGCATAAACAGAGCAGTGAAAAGCAGCTAAACCCCATTATAAAAATCAATTACTTTTAAAATCCCGTGAAACAAAGACAGTGAAAGAGAGAGAAATTCTTACAAAATTCGTTCAGGGGCTGTGATGCCACCTGGATTGACCATCTCTAGACCCACAGCTGATTGAGACATAAGGGTGGACACTCTTGGGGCTGAGAGTTTTGGTGAGGTTGGGTGAGCAAACGCAGACCCTTTAAAGTAACACTGCGTGGTACCCATCCCATGGGTCCCAAATCTCCAGGTTCAAGGGCATCTTCCTACATCGAAAACATGCATGAGAAACCCAGAAGATGGTACACCGTGTGATCGGGAAAGGTTTCTAAAACGCACCTCATTTCTCATCTCCTTGTGCTCGGGTTCGCCATTCCAGCCGCGTTAGTAGCAATCTCCCTCCGTGGAGAATCAGCACCTTTAACCTCCTGTTCCGTACAGGTTGCAATTTGTCCTGAGGATGAACGGGAAGAGGGGGAACCAATGAGAGACTAGCTCTAGGTGTTGGGACAGGCACAGGTCACTCTATTTTCCCATCAGGAAGAAGAATTAACCACAGGCTCAGCCTGCCGCCCGGAACCAGAATAGGGCCTGAAGCAATCCTGCGCTTTTGCGGCCAGCTCTGAAGAAAGCGAGTTGAAAAATGGAGCTCAGGGGCACTGCAATTCACAAACCTGCAGAGTTAGAAATGATAACTCTCGTCCACAAATATATTGAGGGAAGGCAACGAAGAGGATTTGAAAGCAAGGCAGAATTGCAGGAAACAGATTTCAGGAGGTAGATTCGAATCGCCTTTAAAGCACAGGAAAGGCGGCAAAACCTCGACCATGATGCCCTTGGCCAAAAAGGGCTTATGCGTTTTTTCCTGAATATATTCAGGAAAAAACGCATACGCCCTTTTTGGCCAACCAAGCAACCTGGAAAGGCAAATCAGCGCTACAAAGAAGTCTCGCTTCCCATCGGTCAAAAGGGCCATGCTGAATAAAGTGTCAAAACCAGAAATGCAGGACAGGCCATGGAGAAACGGGAGCCTTGCTACGCTGATGGGCGCGATGTAAATTGCCAACAGCCACTCTGGAGAAGTGTACGGTGTGTCCTGAAACCTCTAAAAAACTCAGCTTAGAGAGCATAGGGCACTTCCACTCATGGGTGTATAAATTGGGAAAAGTAAAAATCAGCAAGACACAGGCACCCCAAAGTTTAGGGCTGCTCTGTTGACAAGAACCTCCACTTCGTTACACCTTAAATATCCCAGGAAAGAAAAAAATGGATAAAGAAGTTGTGGTCCTTATGTACAATGGAATATCACTCAGCCAGGAAATCAACGTCATAAGGCTAGTAGCAGCATGATGAGTGGATTTAGGTACGACGATTCTAAGTGAAATAAGTCAACCAGAAAACGACACTTATCATAAGATATCACTTATAGAGGGAATGTAAAAACCGCTACACTTGAACTGAATTACAAAAGAGAACAGAGACACACGTTTACAAAACACACTATGGCTGCTTAACGGGAAAGGTGAGGTCGGGTGAGGCAGAAAACAAGGGTTTCAAATTAGCTCAGATACCGTTCAATAAACCCAATATGTAATAGACAAGACCTACTCCTTGCTCAGTGAACTGGACGCAAAAACCCCCTATTCACCGCCCAAGAATATATCTGACTAGGAAGAATCTTCAAAGCTATGTATTGATATCTCTCTGTAAGTGAGTCAAGTGGGTGTAAAGCAGCATAAAAACAGCAGTGAAAAGCAGCTAAACCCCATTATAAAAATCAATTACTTTTAAAAACCCGTGAAACAAAGACAGTGAAAGAGAGAGAAATTCTTACAATATTCGTTCAGGGGCTGTGATGCCACCTGGATTGACCATCTCTAGACCCACAGCTGATTGAGACATAAGGGTGGACACTCTTGTGGCTGAGAGGTTTGGTCAGGTTGGTTGAGGAAACGCAGGCCCTTTAAAGTAATACTGCGTGGTACCCATCCCATGGGTCCCAAATCTCCAAGTTCAAGGGCATCTTCCTACATCGAAAACATGCATGAGAAACCCAGAAGATGGTACACCGTGTGATCGGGAAAGGTTTCTAAAACGCACCTCATTTCTCATCTCCTTGTGCTCGGGTTCGCCATTCCAGCCGCGTTAGTAGCAATCTCCCTCCGTGGAGAATCAGCACCTTTAACCTCCTGTTCCGTACAGGTTGCAATTTGTCCTGAGGATGAACGGGAAGAGGGGGAACCAATGAGAGACTAGCTCTAGGTGTTGGGACAGGCACAGGTCACTCTATTTTCCCATCAGGAAGAAGAATTAACCACAGGCTCAGCCTGCCGCCCGGAACCAGAATAGGGCCTGAAGCAATCCTGCGCTTTTGCGGCCAGCTCCGAAGAAAGCGAGTTGAAAAATGGAGCTCAGGGGCACTGCAATTCACAAACCTGCAGAGTTAGAAATGATAACTCTCGTCCACAAATATATTGAGGGAAGGCAACGAAGAGGATTTGAAAGCAAGGCAGAATTGCAGGAAACAGATTTCAGGAGGTAGATTCGAATCGCCTTTAAAGCACAGGAAAGGCGGCAAAACCTCGACCATGATGCCCTTGGCCAAAAAGGGCGTATGCGTTTTTTCCTGAATATATTCAGGAAAAAACGCATACGCCCTTTTTGGCCAACCAAGCAACCTGGAAAGGCAAATCAGCGCTACAAAGAAGTCTCGCTTCCCATCGGTCAAAAGGGCCATGCTGAATAAAGTGTCAAAACCAGAAATGCAGGACAGGCCATGGAGAAACGGGAGCCTTGCTACGCTGATGGGCGCGATGTAAATTGCCAACAGCCACTCTGTAGAAGTGTACGGTGTGTCCTGAAACCTCTAAAAAACTCAGCTTAGAGAGCATAGGGCACTTCCACTCATGGGTGTATAAATTGGGACAAGTAAAAATCAGCAAGACACAGGCACCCCAAAGTTTAGGGCTGCTCTGTTGACAAGAACCTCCACTTCGTTACACCTTAAATATCCCAGGAAAGAAAAAAATGGATAAAGAAGTTGTGGTCCTTATGTACAATGGAATATCACTCAGCCAGGAAATCAACGTCATAAGGCTAGTAGCAGCATGATGAGTGGATTTAGGTACGACGATTCTAAGTGAAATAAGTCAACCAGAAAACGACACTTATCATAAGATATCACTTATAGAGGGAATGTAAAAACCGCTACACTTGAACTGAATTACAAAACAGAACAGAGACACACGTTTACAAAACACACTATGGCTGCTTAACGGGAAAGGTGAGGTCGGGTGAGGCAGAAAACAAGGGTTTCAAATTAGCTCAGATACCGTTCAATAAACCCAATATGTAATAGACAAGACCTACTCCTTGCTCAGTGAACTGGACGCAAAAACCCCCTATTCACCGCCCAAGAATATATCTGACTAGGAAGAATCTTCAAAGCTATGTATTGATATCTCTCTGTAAGTGAGTCAAGTGGGTGTAAAGCAGCATAAAAACAGCAGTGAAAAGCAGCTAAACCCCATTATAAAAATCAATTACTTTTAAAAACCCGTGAAACAAAGACAGTGAAAGAGAGAGAAATTCTTACAATATTCGTTCAGGGGCTGTGATGCCACCTGGATTGACCATCTCTAGACCCACAGCTGATTGAGACATAAGGGTGGACACTCTTGTGGCTGAGAGGTTTGGTCAGGTTGGTTGAGGAAACGCAGGCCCTTTAAAGTAATACTGCGTGGTACCCATCCCATGGGTCCCAAATCTCCAAGTTCAAGGGCATCTTCCTATAACAAAAACATGCATGAGAAACCCAGAAGATGGTACACCGTGTGATCGGGAAAGGTTTCGAAAACGCACCTCATTTCTCATCTCCTTGTGCTCGGGTTGGCCATTACAGCCGCTTTACTAGCAATCTCCCTCCTTCGAGAATCAGCACCTTCAACCTCCTGTGCCGTACAGGTTGCAAATTGTCCTGAGGATGAACGGGAAGAGGGGGAACCAGTGAGAGACTAGCTCTAGGTGTTGGGACAGGCACAGGTCACTCTATTTTCCCATCAGGAAGAAGAATTAACCACAGGCTCAGCCTGCCGCCCGGAAGCAGAACAGGGCCTGAAGCAATCCTGTGCTTTTGCGGCCAGCTCCCAAAAAAACGAGTTGAAAAATCGAGCTCAGGGGCACTGCAATTCACAAACCTGCAGAGTTATAAATGATAACTCTCGTCCACAAATATATTGAGGGAAGGCAACGAGGAGGATTTGAAAGCAAGGCAGAATTGCAGGAAACAGATTTCAGGAGGTAGAGTCGAATCGCCTTTAAAGCACAGGAAAAGCGGCAAAACCTCGACCATGATGCCCTTGGCCAAAAAGGGCGTATGCGTTTTTTCCTGAATATATTCAGGAAAAAACGCATACGCCCTTTTTGGCCAACCAAGCAACCTGGAAAGGCAAATCAGCGCTACAAAGAAGTCTCGCTTCCCATCGGTCAAAAGGGCCATGCTGAATAAAGTGTCAAAACCAGAAATGCAGGACAGGCCATGGAGAAACGGGAGCCTTACTACGCTGATGGGCGGGATGTAAATTGCCAACAGCCACTCTGGAGAAGTGTACGGTGTTTCCTGAAACATCTAAAGAACTCAGCATAGAGAGCATAAGGCACTTCCACTCATGGGCGTATAAATTGGGAAAACTAAAAATCAGCAAGACACAGGCACCCCAAAGTTTAGGGCTGCTCTGTTGACAAGAACCTCCACTTCGTTACACCTTAAATATCCCAGGAAAGAGAAAAATGGATAAGGAAGTTGTGGTCCTTATGTACAATGGCATATCACTCAGCCATGAAATTAACGTCATAAGGCTAGTAGCAGCATGATGAGAGGATTTAGGTACGACGATTCTAAGTGAAATAAGTCACACAGAAAAAGACACTTATCATAAGATATCACTTAGAGAGGGAATGTAAAAACCGCTACACTTGAACTGAATTACAAAACAGAACAGCGTCACACGTTTACAAAACACACTATGGCTGCTTAACGGGAAAGGTGAGGTCGGGTGAGGGAGAAAACAAGGGTTTCAAATTAGCTCAGATACCGTTCCATAAACCCAATATGTAATAGACAAGACCTACTCCTTGCTCAGTGAACTGGACTCGACACCCCCTATTCACCGCCCAAGAATATACCTGACTAGGAAGAATCTTCAAAGCTATGTATTGATATCTCTCTGTAAATGAGTCAAGTGGGTGTAAAGCAGCATAAACAGAGCAGTGAAAAGCAGCTAAACCCCATTATAAAAATCAATTACTTTTAAAATCCCGTGAAACAAAGACAGTGAAAGAGAGAGAAATTCTTACAAAATTCGTTCAGGGGCTGTGATGCCACCTGGATTGACCATCTCTAGACCCACAGCTGATTGAGACATAAGGGTGGACACTCTTGGGGCTGAGAGTTTTGGTGAGGTTGGGTGAGCAAACGCAGACCCTTTAAAGTAACACTGCGTGGTACCCATCCCATGGGTCCCAAATCTCCAGGTTCAAGGGCATCTTCCTACATCGAAAACATGCATGAGAAACCCAGAAGATGGTACACCGTGTGATCGGGAAAGGTTTCTAAAACGCACCTCATTTCTCATCTCCTTGTGCTCGGGTTCGCCATTCCAGCCGCGTTAGTAGCAATCTCCCTCCGTGGAGAATCAGCACCTTTAACCTCCTGTTCCGTACAGGTTGCAATTTGTCCTGAGGATGAACGGGAAGAGGGGGAACCAATGAGAGACTAGCTCTAGGTGTTGGGACAGGCACAGGTCACTCTATTTTCCCATCAGGAAGAAGAATTAACCACAGGCTCAGCCTGCCGCCCGGAACCAGAATAGGGCCTGAAGCAATCCTGCGCTTTTGCGGCCAGCTCTGAAGAAAGCGAGTTAAAAAATGAAGCTCAGGGGCACTGCAATTCACAAACCTGCAGAGTTAGAAATGATAACTCTCGTCCACAAATATATTGAGGGAAGGCAACGAAGAGGATTTGAAAGCAAGGCAGAATTGCAGGAAACAGATTTCAGGAGGTAGATTCGAATCGCCTTTAAAGCACAGGAAAGGCGGCAAAACCTCGACCATGATGCCCTTGGCCAAAAAGGGCTTATGCGTTTTTTCCTGAATATATTCAGGAAAAAACGCATACGCCCTTTTTGGCCAACCAAGCAACCTGGAAAGGCAAATCAGCGCTACAAAGAAGTCTCGCTTCCCATCGGTCAAAAGGGCCATGCTGAATAAAGTGTCAAAACCAGAAATGCAGGACAGGCCATGGAGAAACGGGAGCCTTGCTACGCTGATGGGCGCGATGTAAATTGCCAACAGCCACTCTGGAGAAGTGTACGGTGTGTCCTGAAACCTCTAAAAAACTCAGCTTAGAGAGCATAGGGCACTTCCACTCATGGGTGTATAAATTGGGACAAGTAAAAATCAGCAAGACACAGGCACCCCAAAGTTTAGGGCTGCTCTGTTGACAAGAACCTCCACTTCATTACACCTTAAATATCCCAGGAAAGAAAAAAATGGATAAAGAAGTTGTGGTCCTTATGTACAATGGAATATCACTCAGCCAGGAAATCAACGTCATAAGGCTAGTAGCAGCATGATGAGTGGATTTAGGTACGACGATTCTAAGTGAAATCAGTCAACCAGAAAACGACACTTATCATAAGATATCACTTATAGAGGGAATGTAAAAACCGCTACACTTGAACTGAATTACAAAAGAGAACAGAGACACACGTTTACAAAACACACTATGGCTGCTTAACGGGAAAGGTGAGGTCGGGTGAGGCAGAAAACAAGGGTTTCAAATTAGCTCAGATACCGTTCAATAAACCCAATATGTAATAGACAAGACCTACTCCTTGCTCAGTGAACTGGACGCAAAAACCCCCTATTCACCGCCCAAGAATATATCTGACTAGGAAGAATCTTCAAAGCTATGTATTGATATCTCTCTGTAAGTGAGTCAAGTGGGTGTAAAGCAGCATAAAAACAGCAGTGAAAAGCAGCTAAACCCCATTATAAAAATCAATTACTTTTAAAAACCCGTGAAACAAAGACAGTGAAAGAGAGAGAAATTCTTACAATATTCGTTCAGGGGCTGTGATGCCACCTGGATTGACCATCTCTAGACCCACAGCTGATTGAGACATAAGGGTGGACACTCTTGTGGCTGAGAGGTTTGGTCAGGTTGGTTGAGGAAACGCAGGCCCTTTAAAGTAATACTGCGTGGTACCCATCCCATGGGTCCCAAATCTCCAAGTTCAAGGGCATCTTCCTACATCGAAAACATGCATGAGAAACCCAGAAGATGGTACACCGTGTGATCGGGAAAGGTTTCTAAAACGCACCTCATTTCTCATCTCCTTGTGCTCGGGTTCGCCATTCCAGCCGCGTTAGTAGCAATCTCCCTCCGTGGAGAATCAGCACCTTTAACCTCCTGTTCCGTACAGGTTGCAATTTGTCCTGAGGATGAACGGGAAGAGGGGGAACCAATGAGAGACTAGCTCTAGGTGTTGGGACAGGCACAGGTCACTCTATTTTCCCATCAGGAAGAAGAATTAACCACAGGCTCAGCCTGCCGCCCGGAACCAGAATAGGGCCTGAAGCAATCCTGCGCTTTTGCGGCCAGCTCCGAAGAAAGCGAGTTGAAAAATGGAGCTCAGGGGCACTGCAATTCACAAACCTGCAGAGTTAGAAATGATAACTCTCGTCCACAAATATATTGAGGGAAGGCAACGAAGAGGATTTGAAAGCAAGGCAGAATTGCAGGAAACAGATTTCAGGAGGTAGATTCGAATCGCCTTTAAAGCACAGGAAAGGCGGCAAAACCTCGACCATGATGCCCTTGGCCAAAAAGGGCGTATGCGTTTTTTCCTGAATATATTCAGGAAAAAACGCATACGCCCTTTTTGGCCAACCAAGCAACCTGGAAAGGCAAATCAGCGCTACAAAGAAGTCTCGCTTCCCATCGGTCAAAAGGGCCATGCTGAATAAAGTGTCAAAACCAGAAATGCAGGACAGGCCATGGAGAAACGGGAGCCTTGCTACGCTGATGGGCGCGATGTAAATTGCCAACAGCCACTCTGTAGAAGTGTACGGTGTGTCCTGAAACCTCTAAAAAACTCAGCTTAGAGAGCATAGGGCACTTCCACTCATGGGTGTATAAATTGGGACAAGTAAAAATCAGCAAGACACAGGCACCCCAAAGTTTAGGGCTGCTCTGTTGACAAGAACCTCCACTTCGTTACACCTTAAATATCCCAGGAAAGAAAAAAATGGATAAAGAAGTTGTGGTCCTTATGTACAATGGAATATCACTCAGCCAGGAAATCAACGTCATAAGGCTAGTAGCAGCATGATGAGTGGATTTAGGTACGACGATTCTAAGTGAAATAAGTCAACCAGAAAACGACACTTATCATAAGATATCACTTATAGAGGGAATGTAAAAACCGCTACACTTGAACTGAATTACAAAACAGAACAGAGACACACGTTTACAAAACACACTATGGCTGCTTAACGGGAAAGGTGAGGTCGGGTGAGGCAGAAAACAAGGGTTTCAAATTAGCTCAGATACCGTTCAATAAACCCAATATGTAATAGACAAGACCTACTCCTTGCTCAGTGAACTGGACGCAAAAACCCCCTATTCACCGCCCAAGAATATATCTGACTAGGAAGAATCTTCAAAGCTATGTATTGATATCTCTCTGTAAGTGAGTCAAGTGGGTGTAAAGCAGCATAAAAACAGCAGTGAAAAGCAGCTAAACCCCATTATAAAAATCAATTACTTTTAAAAACCCGTGAAACAAAGACAGTGAAAGAGAGAGAAATTCTTACAATATTCGTTCAGGGGCTGTGATGCCACCTGGATTGACCATCTCTAGACCCACAGCTGATTGAGACATAAGGGTGGACACTCTTGTGGCTGAGAGGTTTGGTCAGGTTGGTTGAGGAAACGCAGGCCCTTTAAAGTAATACTGCGTGGTACCCATCCCATGGGTCCCAAATCTCCAAGTTCAAGGGCATCTTCCTATAACAAAAACATGCATGAGAAACCCAGAAGATGGTACACCGTGTGATCGGGAAAGGTTTCGAAAACGCACCTCATTTCTCATCTCCTTGTGCTCGGGTTGGCCATTACAGCCGCTTTACTAGCAATCTCCCTCCTTCGAGAATCAGCACCTTCAACCTCCTGTGCCGTACAGGTTGCAAATTGTCCTGAGGATGAACGGGAAGAGGGGGAACCAGTGAGAGACTAGCTCTAGGTGTTGGGACAGGCACAGGTCACTCTATTTTCCCATCAGGAAGAAGAATTAACCACAGGCTCAGCCTGCCGCCCGGAAGCAGAACAGGGCCTGAAGCAATCCTGTGCTTTTGCGGCCAGCTCCCAAAAAAACGAGTTGAAAAATCGAGCTCAGGGGCACTGCAATTCACAAACCTGCAGAGTTATAAATGATAACTCTCGTCCACAAATATATTGAGGGAAGGCAACGAGGAGGATTTGAAAGCAAGGCAGAATTGCAGGAAACAGATTTCAGGAGGTAGAGTCGAATCGCCTTTAAAGCACAGGAAAAGCGGCAAAACCTCGACCATGATGCCCTTGGCCAAAAAGGGCGTATGCGTTTTTTCCTGAATATATTCAGGAAAAAACGCATACGCCCTTTTTGGCCAACCAAGCAACCTGGAAAGGCAAATCAGCGCTACAAAGAAGTCTCGCTTCCCATCGGTCAAAAGGGCCATGCTGAATAAAGTGTCAAAACCAGAAATGCAGGACAGGCCATGGAGAAACGGGAGCCTTACTACGCTGATGGGCGGGATGTAAATTGCCAACAGCCACTCTGGAGAAGTGTACGGTGTTTCCTGAAACATCTAAAGAACTCAGCATAGAGAGCATAAGGCACTTCCACTCATGGGCGTATAAATTGGGAAAACTAAAAATCAGCAAGACACAGGCACCCCAAAGTTTAGGGCTGCTCTGTTGACAAGAACCTCCACTTCGTTACACCTTAAATATCCCAGGAAAGAGAAAAATGGATAAGGAAGTTGTGGTCCTTATGTACAATGGCATATCACTCAGCCATGAAATTAACGTCATAAGGCTAGTAGCAGCATGATGAGAGGATTTAGGTACGACGATTCTAAGTGAAATAAGTCACACAGAAAAAGACACTTATCATAAGATATCACTTAGAGAGGGAATGTAAAAACCGCTACACTTGAACTGAATTACAAAACAGAACAGCGTCACACGTTTACAAAACACACTATGGCTGCTTAACGGGAAAGGTGAGGTCGGGTGAGGGAGAAAACAAGGGTTTCAAATTAGCTCAGATACCGTTCCATAAACCCAATATGTAATAGACAAGACCTACTCCTTGCTCAGTGAACTGGACTCGACACCCCCTATTCACCGCCCAAGAATATACCTGACTAGGAAGAATCTTCAAAGCTATGTATTGATATCTCTCTGTAAATGAGTCAAGTGGGTGTAAAGCAGCATAAACAGAGCAGTGAAAAGCAGCTAAACCCCATTATAAAAATCAATTACTTTTAAAATCCCGTGAAACAAAGACAGTGAAAGAGAGAGAAATTCTTACAAAATTCGTTCAGGGGCTGTGATGCCACCTGGATTGACCATCTCTAGACCCACAGCTGATTGAGACATAAGGGTGGACACTCTTGGGGCTGAGAGTTTTGGTGAGGTTGGGTGAGCAAACGCAGACCCTTTAAAGTAACACTGCGTGGTACCCATCCCATGGGTCCCAAATCTCCAGGTTCAAGGGCATCTTCCTACATCGAAAACATGCATGAGAAACCCAGAAGATGGTACACCGTGTGATCGGGAAAGGTTTCTAAAACGCACCTCATTTCTCATCTCCTTGTGCTCGGGTTCGCCATTCCAGCCGCGTTAGTAGCAATCTCCCTCCGTGGAGAATCAGCACCTTTAACCTCCTGTTCCGTACAGGTTGCAATTTGTCCTGAGGATGAACGGGAAGAGGGGGAACCAATGAGAGACTAGCTCTAGGTGTTGGGACAGGCACAGGTCACTCTATTTTCCCATCAGGAAGAAGAATTAACCACAGGCTCAGCCTGCCGCCCGGAACCAGAATAGGGCCTGAAGCAATCCTGCGCTTTTGCGGCCAGCTCTGAAGAAAGCGAGTTAAAAAATGAAGCTCAGGGGCACTGCAATTCACAAACCTGCAGAGTTAGAAATGATAACTCTCGTCCACAAATATATTGAGGGAAGGCAACGAAGAGGATTTGAAAGCAAGGCAGAATTGCAGGAAACAGATTTCAGGAGGTAGATTCGAATCGCCTTTAAAGCACAGGAAAGGCGGCAAAACCTCGACCATGATGCCCTTGGCCAAAAAGGGCTTATGCGTTTTTTCCTGAATATATTCAGGAAAAAACGCATACGCCCTTTTTGGCCAACCAAGCAACCTGGAAAGGCAAATCAGCGCTACAAAGAAGTCTCGCTTCCCATCGGTCAAAAGGGCCATGCTGAATAAAGTGTCAAAACCAGAAATGCAGGACAGGCCATGGAGAAACGGGAGCCTTGCTACGCTGATGGGCGCGATGTAAATTGCCAACAGCCACTCTGGAGAAGTGTACGGTGTGTCCTGAAACCTCTAAAAAACTCAGCTTAGAGAGCATAGGGCACTTCCACTCATGGGTGTATAAATTGGGACAAGTAAAAATCAGCAAGACACAGGCACCCCAAAGTTTAGGGCTGCTCTGTTGACAAGAACCTCCACTTCATTACACCTTAAATATCCCAGGAAAGAAAAAAATGGATAAAGAAGTTGTGGTCCTTATGTACAATGGAATATCACTCAGCCAGGAAATCAACGTCATAAGGCTAGTAGCAGCATGATGAGTGGATTTAGGTACGACGATTCTAAGTGAAATCAGTCAACCAGAAAACGACACTTATCATAAGATATCACTTATAGAGGGAATGTAAAAACCGCTACACTTGAACTGAATTACAAAAGAGAACAGAGACACACGTTTACAAAACACACTATGGCTGCTTAACGGGAAAGGTGAGGTCGGGTGAGGCAGAAAACAAGGGTTTCAAATTAGCTCAGATACCGTTCAATAAACCCAATATGTAATAGACAAGACCTACTCCTTGCTCAGTGAACTGGACGCAAAAACCCCCTATTCACCGCCCAAGAATATATCTGACTAGGAAGAATCTTCAAAGCTATGTATTGATATCTCTCTGTAAGTGAGTCAAGTGGGTGTAAAGCAGCATAAAAACAGCAGTGAAAAGCAGCTAAACCCCATTATAAAAATCAATTACTTTTAAAAACCCGTGAAACAAAGACAGTGAAAGAGAGAGAAATTCTTACAATATTCGTTCAGGGGCTGTGATGCCACCTGGATTGACCATCTCTAGACCCACAGCTGATTGAGACATAAGGGTGGACACTCTTGTGGCTGAGAGGTTTGGTCAGGTTGGTTGAGGAAACGCAGGCCCTTTAAAGTAATACTGCGTGGTACCCATCCCATGGGTCCCAAATCTCCAAGTTCAAGGGCATCTTCCTACATCGAAAACATGCATGAGAAACCCAGAAGATGGTACACCGTGTGATCGGGAAAGGTTTCTAAAACGCACCTCATTTCTCATCTCCTTGTGCTCGGGTTCGCCATTCCAGCCGCGTTAGTAGCAATCTCCCTCCGTGGAGAATCAGCACCTTTAACCTCCTGTTCCGTACAGGTTGCAATTTGTCCTGAGGATGAACGGGAAGAGGGGGAACCAATGAGAGACTAGCTCTAGGTGTTGGGACAGGCACAGGTCACTCTATTTTCCCATCAGGAAGAAGAATTAACCACAGGCTCAGCCTGCCGCCCGGAACCAGAATAGGGCCTGAAGCAATCCTGCGCTTTTGCGGCCAGCTCCGAAGAAAGCGAGTTGAAAAATGGAGCTCAGGGGCACTGCAATTCACAAACCTGCAGAGTTAGAAATGATAACTCTCGTCCACAAATATATTGAGGGAAGGCAACGAAGAGGATTTGAAAGCAAGGCAGAATTGCAGGAAACAGATTTCAGGAGGTAGATTCGAATCGCCTTTAAAGCACAGGAAAGGCGGCAAAACCTCGACCATGATGCCCTTGGCCAAAAAGGGCGTATGCGTTTTTTCCTGAATATATTCAGGAAAAAACGCATACGCCCTTTTTGGCCAACCAAGCAACCTGGAAAGGCAAATCAGCGCTACAAAGAAGTCTCGCTTCCCATCGGTCAAAAGGGCCATGCTGAATAAAGTGTCAAAACCAGAAATGCAGGACAGGCCATGGAGAAACGGGAGCCTTGCTACGCTGATGGGCGCGATGTAAATTGCCAACAGCCACTCTGTAGAAGTGTACGGTGTGTCCTGAAACCTCTAAAAAACTCAGCTTAGAGAGCATAGGGCACTTCCACTCATGGGTGTATAAATTGGGACAAGTAAAAATCAGCAAGACACAGGCACCCCAAAGTTTAGGGCTGCTCTGTTGACAAGAACCTCCACTTCGTTACACCTTAAATATCCCAGGAAAGAAAAAAATGGATAAAGAAGTTGTGGTCCTTATGTACAATGGAATATCACTCAGCCAGGAAATCAACGTCATAAGGCTAGTAGCAGCATGATGAGTGGATTTAGGTACGACGATTCTAAGTGAAATAAGTCAACCAGAAAACGACACTTATCATAAGATATCACTTATAGAGGGAATGTAAAAACCGCTACACTTGAACTGAATTACAAAACAGAACAGAGACACACGTTTACAAAACACACTATGGCTGCTTAACGGGAAAGGTGAGGTCGGGTGAGGCAGAAAACAAGGGTTTCAAATTAGCTCAGATACCGTTCAATAAACCCAATATGTAATAGACAAGACCTACTCCTTGCTCAGTGAACTGGACGCAAAAACCCCCTATTCACCGCCCAAGAATATATCTGACTAGGAAGAATCTTCAAAGCTATGTATTGATATCTCTCTGTAAGTGAGTCAAGTGGGTGTAAAGCAGCATAAAAACAGCAGTGAAAAGCAGCTAAACCCCATTATAAAAATCAATTACTTTTAAAAACCCGTGAAACAAAGACAGTGAAAGAGAGAGAAATTCTTACAATATTCGTTCAGGGGCTGTGATGCCACCTGGATTGACCATCTCTAGACCCACAGCTGATTGAGACATAAGGGTGGACACTCTTGTGGCTGAGAGGTTTGGTCAGGTTGGTTGAGGAAACGCAGGCCCTTTAAAGTAATACTGCGTGGTACCCATCCCATGGGTCCCAAATCTCCAAGTTCAAGGGCATCTTCCTATAACAAAAACATGCATGAGAAACCCAGAAGATGGTACACCGTGTGATCGGGAAAGGTTTCGAAAACGCACCTCATTTCTCATCTCCTTGTGCTCGGGTTGGCCATTACAGCCGCTTTACTAGCAATCTCCCTCCTTCGAGAATCAGCACCTTCAACCTCCTGTGCCGTACAGGTTGCAAATTGTCCTGAGGATGAACGGGAAGAGGGGGAACCAGTGAGAGACTAGCTCTAGGTGTTGGGACAGGCACAGGTCACTCTATTTTCCCATCAGGAAGAAGAATTAACCACAGGCTCAGCCTGCCGCCCGGAAGCAGAACAGGGCCTGAAGCAATCCTGTGCTTTTGCGGCCAGCTCCCAAAAAAACGAGTTGAAAAATCGAGCTCAGGGGCACTGCAATTCACAAACCTGCAGAGTTATAAATGATAACTCTCGTCCACAAATATATTGAGGGAAGGCAACGAGGAGGATTTGAAAGCAAGGCAGAATTGCAGGAAACAGATTTCAGGAGGTAGAGTCGAATCGCCTTTAAAGCACAGGAAAAGCGGCAAAACCTCGACCATGATGCCCTTGGCCAAAAAGGGCGTATGCGTTTTTTCCTGAATATATTCAGGAAAAAACGCATACGCCCTTTTTGGCCAACCAAGCAACCTGGAAAGGCAAATCAGCGCTACAAAGAAGTCTCGCTTCCCATCGGTCAAAAGGGCCATGCTGAATAAAGTGTCAAAACCAGAAATGCAGGACAGGCCATGGAGAAACGGGAGCCTTACTACGCTGATGGGCGGGATGTAAATTGCCAACAGCCACTCTGGAGAAGTGTACGGTGTTTCCTGAAACATCTAAAGAACTCAGCATAGAGAGCATAAGGCACTTCCACTCATGGGCGTATAAATTGGGAAAACTAAAAATCAGCAAGACACAGGCACCCCAAAGTTTAGGGCTGCTCTGTTGACAAGAACCTCCACTTCGTTACACCTTAAATATCCCAGGAAAGAGAAAAATGGATAAGGAAGTTGTGGTCCTTATGTACAATGGCATATCACTCAGCCATGAAATTAACGTCATAAGGCTAGTAGCAGCATGATGAGAGGATTTAGGTACGACGATTCTAAGTGAAATAAGTCACACAGAAAAAGACACTTATCATAAGATATCACTTAGAGAGGGAATGTAAAAACCGCTACACTTGAACTGAATTACAAAACAGAACAGCGTCACACGTTTACAAAACACACTATGGCTGCTTAACGGGAAAGGTGAGGTCGGGTGAGGGAGAAAACAAGGGTTTCAAATTAGCTCAGATACCGTTCCATAAACCCAATATGTAATAGACAAGACCTACTCCTTGCTCAGTGAACTGGACTCGACACCCCCTATTCACCGCCCAAGAATATACCTGACTAGGAAGAATCTTCAAAGCTATGTATTGATATCTCTCTGTAAATGAGTCAAGTGGGTGTAAAGCAGCATAAACAGAGCAGTGAAAAGCAGCTAAACCCCATTATAAAAATCAATTACTTTTAAAATCCCGTGAAACAAAGACAGTGAAAGAGAGAGAAATTCTTACAAAATTCGTTCAGGGGCTGTGATGCCACCTGGATTGACCATCTCTAGACCCACAGCTGATTGAGAGATAAGGGTGGACACTCTTGGGGCTGAGAGTTTTGGTGAGGTTGGGTGAGCAAACGCAGACCCTTTAAAGTAACACTGCGTGGTACCCATCCCATGGGTCCCAAATCTCCAGGTTCAAGGGCATCTTCCTACATCGAAAACATGCATGAGAAACCCAGAAGATGGTACACCGTGTGATCGGGAAAGGTTTCTAAAACGCACCTCATTTCTCATCTCCTTGTGCTCGGGTTCGCCATTCCAGCCGCGTTAGTAGCAATCTCCCTCCGTGGAGAATCAGCACCTTTAACCTCCTGTTCCGTACAGGTTGCAATTTGTCCTGAGGATGAACGGGAAGAGGGGGAACCAATGAGAGACTAGCTCTAGGTGTTGGGACAGGCACAGGTCACTCTATTTTCCCATCAGGAAGAAGAATTAACCACAGGCTCAGCCTGCCGCCCGGAACCAGAATAGGGCCTGAAGCAATCCTGCGCTTTTGCGGCCAGCTCCGAAGAAAGCGAGTTGAAAAATAGAGCTCAGGGGCACTGCAATTCACAAACCTGCAGAGTTAGAAATGATAACTCTTGTCCACAAATATATTGAGGGAAGGCAACGAAGAGGATTTGAAAGCAAGGCAGAATTGCAGGAAACAGATTTCAGGAGGTAGATTCGAATCGCCTTTAAAGCACAGGAAAGGCGGCAAAACCTCGACCATGATGCCCTTGGCCAAAAAGGGCGTATGCGTTTTTTCCTGAATATATTCAGGAAAAAACGCATACGCCCTTTTTGGCCAACCAAGCAACCTGGAAAGGCAAATCAGCGCTACAAAGAAGTCTCGCTTCCCATCGGTCAAAAGGGCCATGCTGAATAAAGTGTCAAAACCAGAAATGCAGGACAGGCCATGGAGAAACGGGAGCCTTGCTACGCTGATGGGCGGCATGTAAATTGCCAACAGCCACTCTGGAGAAGTGTACGGTGTGTCCTGAAACCTCTAAAAAACTCAGCTTAGAGAGCATAGGGCACTTCCACTCATGGGTGTATAAATTGGGAAAAGTAAAAATCAGCAAGACACAGGCACCCCAAAGTTTAGGGCTGCTCTGTTGACAAGAACCTCCACTTCGTTACACCTTAAATATCCCAGGAAAGAAAAAAATGGATAAAGAAGTTGTGGTCCTTATGTACAATGGAATATCACTCAGCCAGGAAATCAACGTCATAAGGCTAGTAGCAGCATGATGAGTGGATTTAGGTACCACGATTCTAAGTGAAATAAGTCAACCAGAAAACGACACTTATCATAAGATATCACTTATAGAGGGAATGTAAAAACCGCTACACTTGAACTGAATTACAAAACAGAACAGAGACACACGTTTACAAAACACACTATGGCTGCTTAACGGGAAAGGTGAGGTCGGGTGAGGCAGAAAACAAGGGTTTCAAATTAGCTCAGATACCGTTCAATAAACCCAATATGTAATAGACAAGACCTACTCCTTGCTCAGTGAACTGGACGCAAAAACCCCCTATTCACCGCCCAAGAATATATCTGACTAGGAAGAATCTTCAAAGCTATGTATTGATATCTCTCTGTAAGTGAGTCAAGTGGGTGTAAAGCAGCATAAAAACAGCAGTGAAAAGCAGCTAAACCCCATTATAAAAATCAATTACTTTTAAAAACCCGTGAAACAAAGACAGTGAAAGAGAGAGAAATTCTTACAATATTCGTTCAGGGGCTGTGATGCCACCTGGATTGACCATCTCTAGACCCACAGCTGATTGAGACATAAGGGTGGACACTCTTGTGGCTGAGAGGTTTGGTCAGGTTGGTTGAGGAAACGCAGGCCCTTTAAAGTAATACTGCGTGGTACCCATCCCATGGGTCCCAAATCTCCAAGTTCAAGGGCATCTTCCTACATCGAAAACATGCATGAGAAACCCAGAAGATGGTACACCGTGTGATCGGGAAAGGTTTCTAAAACGCACCTCATTTCTCATCTCCTTGTGCTCGGGTTCGCCATTACAGCCGCTTTACTAGCAATCTCCCTCCTTCGAGAATCAGCACCTTCAACCTCCTGTTCCGTACAGGTTGCAATTTGTCCTGAGGATGAACGGGAAGAGGGGGAACCAGTGAGAGACTAGCTCTAGGTGTTGGGACAGGCACAGGTCACTCTATTTTCCCATCAGGAAGAAGAATTAACCACAGGCTCAGCCTGCCGCCCGGAAGCAGAACAGGGCCTGAAGCAATCCTGCGCTTTTGCGGCCAGCTCCGAAGAAAGCGAGTTGAAAAATGGAGCTCAGGGGCACTGCAATTCACAAACCTGCAGAGTTAGAAATGATAACTCTCGTCCACAAATATATTGAGGGAAGGCAACGAAGAGGATTTGAAAGCAAGGCAGAATTGCAGGAAACAGATTTCAGGAGGTAGATTCGAATCGCCTTTAAAGCACAGGAAAGGCGGCAAAACCTCGACCATGATGCCCTTGGCCAAAAAGGGCGTATGCGTTTTTTCCTGAATATATTCAGGAAAAAACGCATACGCCCTTTTTGGCCAACCAAGCAACCTGGAAAGGCAAATCAGCGCTACAAAGAAGTCTCGCTTCCCATCGGTCAAAAGGGCCATGCTGAATAAAGTGTCAAAACCAGAAATGCAGGACAGGCCATGGAGAAACGGGAGCCTTGCTACGCTGATGGGCGCGATGTAAATTGCCAACAGCCACTCTGTAGAAGTGTACGGTGTGTCCTGAAACCTCTAAAAAACTCAGCTTAGAGAGCATAGGGCACTTCCACTCATGGGTGTATAAATTGGGACAAGTAAAAATCAGCAAGACACAGGCACCCCAAAGTTTAGGGCTGCTCTGTTGACAAGAACCTCCACTTCGTTACACCTTAAATATCCCAGGAAAGAAAAAAATGGATAAAGAAGTTGTGGTCCTTATGTACAATGGAATATCACTCAGCCAGGAAATCAACGTCATAAGGCTAGTAGCAGCATGATGAGTGGATTTAGGTACGACGATTCTAAGTGAAATAAGTCAACCAGAAAACGACACTTATCATAAGATATCACTTATAGAGGGAATGTAAAAACCGCTACACTTGAACTGAATTACAAAACAGAACAGAGACACACGTTTACAAAACACACTATGGCTGCTTAACGGGAAAGGTGAGGTCGGGTGAGGCAGAAAACAAGGGTTTCAAATTAGCTCAGATACCGTTCAATAAACCCAATATGTAATAGACAAGACCTACTCCTTGCTCAGTGAACTGGACGCAAAAACCCCCTATTCACCGCCCAAGAATATATCTGACTAGGAAGAATCTTCAAAGCTATGTATTGATATCTCTCTGTAAGTGAGTCAAGTGGGTGTAAAGCAGCATAAAAACAGCAGTGAAAAGCAGCTAAACCCCATTATAAAAATCAATTACTTTTAAAAACCCGTGAAACAAAGACAGTGAAAGAGAGAGAAATTCTTACAATATTCGTTCAGGGGCTGTGATGCCACCTGGATTGACCATCTCTAGACCCACAGCTGATTGAGACATAAGGGTGGACACTCTTGTGGCTGAGAGGTTTGGTCAGGTTGGTTGAGGAAACGCAGGCCCTTTAAAGTAATACTGCGTGGTACCCATCCCATGGGTCCCAAATCTCCAAGTTCAAGGGCATCTTCCTATAACAAAAACATGCATGAGAAACCCAGAAGATGGTACACCGTGTGATCGGGAAAGGTTTCGAAAACGCACCTCATTTCTCATCTCCTTGTGCTCGGGTTGGCCATTACAGCCGCTTTACTAGCAATCTCCCTCCTTCGAGAATCAGCACCTTCAACCTCCTGTGCCGTACAGGTTGCAAATTGTCCTGAGGATGAACGGGAAGAGGGGGAACCAGTGAGAGACTAGCTCTAGGTGTTGGGACAGGCACAGGTCACTCTATTTTCCCATCAGGAAGAAGAATTAACCACAGGCTCAGCCTGCCGCCCGGAAGCAGAACAGGGCCTGAAGCAATCCTGTGCTTTTGCGGCCAGCTCCCAAAAAAACGAGTTGAAAAATCGAGCTCAGGGGCACTGCAATTCACAAACCTGCAGAGTTATAAATGATAACTCTCGTCCACAAATATATTGAGGGAAGGCAACGAGGAGGATTTGAAAGCAAGGCAGAATTGCAGGAAACAGATTTCAGGAGGTAGAGTCGAATCGCCTTTAAAGCACAGGAAAAGGGGCAAAACCTCGACCATGATGCCCTTGGCCAAAAAGGGCGTATGCGTTTTTTCCTGAATATATTCAGGAAAAAACGCATACGCCCTTTTTGGCCAACCAAGCAACCTGGAAAGGCAAATCAGCGCTACAAAGAAGTCTCGCTTCCCATCGGTCAAAAGGGCCATGCTGAATAAAGTGTCAAAACCAGAAATGCAGGACAGGCCATGGAGAAACGGGAGCCTTACTACGCTGATGGGCGGGATGTAAATTGCCAACAGCCACTCTGGAGAAGTGTACGGTGTTTCCTGAAACATCTAAAGAACTCAGCATAGAGAGCATAAGGCACTTCCACTCATGGGCGTATAAATTGGGAAAACTAAAAATCAGCAAGACACAGGCACCCCAAAGTTTAGGGCTGCTCTGTTGACAAGAACCTCCACTTCGTTACACCTTAAATATCCCAGGAAAGAGAAAAATGGATAAGGAAGTTGTGGTCCTTATGTACAATGGCATATCACTCAGCCATGAAATTAACGTCATAAGGCTAGTAGCAGCATGATGAGAGGATTTAGGTACGACGATTCTAAGTGAAATAAGTCACACAGAAAAAGACACTTATCATAAGATATCACTTAGAGAGGGAATGTAAAAACCGCTACACTTGAACTGAATTACAAAACAGAACAGCGTCACACGTTTACAAAACACACTATGGCTGCTTAACGGGAAAGGTGAGGTCGGGTGAGGGAGAAAACAAGGGTTTCAAATTAGCTCAGATACCGTTCCATAAACCCAATATGTAATAGACAAGACCTACTCCTTGCTCAGTGAACTGGACTCGACACCCCCTATTCACCGCCCAAGAATATACCTGACTAGGAAGAATCTTCAAAGCTATGTATTGATATCTCTCTGTAAATGAGTCAAGTGGGTGTAAAGCAGCATAAACAGAGCAGTGAAAAGCAGCTAAACCCCATTATAAAAATCAATTACTTTTAAAATCCCGTGAAACAAAGACAGTGAAAGAGAGAGAAATTCTTACAAAATTCGTTCAGGGGCTGTGATGCCACCTGGATTGACCATCTCTAGACCCACAGCTGATTGAGACATAAGGGTGGACACTCTTGGGGCTGAGAGTTTTGGTGAGGTTGGGTGAGCAAACGCAGACCCTTTAAAGTAACACTGCGTGGTACCCATCCCATGGGTCCCAAATCTCCAGGTTCAAGGGCATCTTCCTACATCGAAAACATGCATGAGAAACCCAGAAGATGGTACACCGTGTGATCGGGAAAGGTTTCTAAAACGCACCTCATTTCTCATCTCCTTGTGCTCGGGTTCGCCATTCCAGCCGCGTTAGTAGCAATCTCCCTCCGTGGAGAATCAGCACCTTTAACCTCCTGTTCCGTACAGGTTGCAATTTGTCCTGAGGATGAACGGGAAGAGGGGGAACCAATGAGAGACTAGCTCTAGGTGTTGGGACAGGCACAGGTCACTCTATTTTCCCATCAGGAAGAAGAATTAACCACAGGCTCAGCCTGCCGCCCGGAACCAGAATAGGGCCTGAAGCAATCCTGCGCTTTTGCGGCCAGCTCCGAAGAAAGCGAGTTGAAAAATGGAGCTCAGGGGCACTGCAATTCACAAACCTGCAGAGTTAGAAATGATAACTCTTGTCCACAAATATATTGAGGGAAGGCAACGAAGAGGATTTGAAAGCAAGGCAGAATTGCAGGAAACAGATTTCAGGAGGTAGATTCGAATCGCCTTTAAAGCACAGGAAAGGCGGCAAAACCTCGACCATGATGCCCTTGGCCAAAAAGGGCGTATGCGTTTTTTCCTGAATATATTCAGGAAAAAACGCATACGCCCTTTTTGGCCAACCAAGCAACCTGGAAAGGCAAATCAGCGCTACAAAGAAGTCTCGCTTCCCATCGGTCAAAAGGGCCATGCTGAATAAAGTGTCAAAACCAGAAATGCAGGACAGGCCATGGAGAAACGGGAGCCTTGCTACGCTGATGGGCGGCATGTAAATTGCCAACAGCCACTCTGGAGAAGTGTACGGTGTGTCCTGAAACCTCTAAAAAACTCAGCTTAGAGAGCATAGGGCACTTCCACTCATGGGTGTATAAATTGGGAAAAGTAAAAATCAGCAAGACACAGGCACCCCAAAGTTTAGGGCTGCTCTGTTGACAAGAACCTCCACTTCGTTACACCTTAAATATCCCAGGAAAGAAAAAAATGGATAAAGAAGTTGTGGTCCTTATGTACAATGGAATATCACTCAGCCAGGAAATCAACGTCATAAGGCTAGTAGCAGCATGATGAGTGGATTTAGGTACGACGATTCTAAGTGAAATAAGTCAACCAGAAAACGACACTTATCATAAGATATCACTTATAGAGGGAATGTAAAAACCGCTACACTTGAACTGAATTACAAAACAGAACAGAGACACACGTTTACAAAACACACTATGGCTGCTTAACGGGAAAGGTGAGGTCGGGTGAGGCAGAAAACAAGGGTTTCAAATTAGCTCAGATACCGTTCAATAAACCCAATATGTAATAGACAAGACCTACTCCTTGCTCAGTGAACTGGACTCGACACCCCCTATTCACCGCCCAAGAATATACCTGACTAGGAAGAATCTTCAAAGCTATGTATTGATATCTCTCTGTAAATGAGTCAAGTGGGTGTAAAGCAGCATAAACAGAGCAGTGAAAAGCAGCTAAACCCCATTATAAAAATCAATTACTTTTAAAATCCCGTGAAACAAAGACAGTGAAAGAGAGAGAAATTCTTACAAAATTCGTTCAGGGACTGTGATGCCACCTGGATTGACCATCTCTAGACCCACAGCTGATTGAGACATAAGGGTGGACACTCTTGGGGCTGAGAGGTTTGGTGAGGTTGGGTGAGCAAACGCAGACCCTTTAAAGTAATACTGCATGGTACCCATCCCATGGGTCCCAAATCTCCAGGTTCAAGGGCATCTTCCTACATCGAAAACATGCATGAGAAACCCAGAAGATGGTACACCGTGTGATCGGGAAAGGTTTCTAAAACGCACCTCATTTCTCATCTCCTTGTGCTCGGGTTCGCCATTCCAGCCACGTTAGTAGCAATCTCCCTCCGTGGAGAATCAGCACCTTTAACCTCCTGTTCCGTACAGGTTGCAATTTGTCCTGAGGATGAACGGGAAGAGGGGGAACCAATGAGAGACTAGCTCTAGGTGTTGGGACAGGCACAGGTCACTCTATTTTCCCATCAGGAAGAAGAATTAACCACAGGCTCAGCCTGCCGCCCGGAACCAGAAGAGGGCCTGAAGCAATCCTGCGCTTTTGCGGCCAGCTCTGAAGAAAGCGAGTTGAAAAATGGAGCTCAGGGGCACTGCAATTCACAAACCTGCAGAGTTAGAAATGATAACTCTCGTCCACAAATATATTGAGGGAAGGCAACGAAGAGGATTTGAAAGCAAGGCAGAATTGCAGGAAACAGATTTCAGGAGGTAGATTCGAATCGCCTTTAAAGCACAGGAAAGGCGGCAAAACCTCGACCATGATGCCCTTGGCCAAAAAGGGCGTATGCGTTTTTTCCTGAATATATTCAGGAAAAAACGCATACGCCCTTTTTGGCCAACCAAGCAACCTGGAAAGGCAAATCAGCGCTACAAAGAAGTCTCGCTTCCCATCGGTCAAAAGGGCCATGCTGAATAAAGTGTCAAAACCAGAAATGCAGGACAGGCCATGGAGAAACGGGAGCCTTGCTACGCTGATGGGCGTGATGTAAATTGCCAACAGCCACTCTGGAGAAGTGTACGGTGTGTCCTGAAACCTCTAAAAAACTCAGCTTAGAGAGCATAGGGCACTTCCACTCATGGGTGTATAAATTGGGAAAAGTAAAAATCAGCAAGACACAGGCACCCCAAAGTTTAGGGCTGCTCTGTTGACAAGAACCTCCACTTCGTTACACCTTAAATATCCCAGGAAAGAAAAAAATGGATAAAGAAGTTGTGGTCCTTATGTACAATGGAATATCACTCAGCCAGGAAATCAACGTCATAAGGCTAGTAGCAGCATGATGAGTGGATTTAGGTACGACGATTCTAAGTGAAATAAGTCAACCAGAAAACGACACTTATCATAAGATATCACTTATAGAGGGAATGTAAAAACCGCTACACTTGAACTGAATTACAAAACAGAACAGAGACACACGTTTACAAAACACACTATGGCTGCTTAACGGGAAAGGTGAGGTCGGGTGAGGCAGAAAACAAGGGTTTCAAATTAGCTCAGATACCGTTCAATAAACCCAATATGTAATAGACAAGACCTACTCCTTGCTCAGTGAACTGGACGCAAAAACCCCCTATTCACCGCCCAAGAATATATCTGACTAGGAAGAATCTTCAAAGCTATGTATTGATATCTCTCTGTAAGTGAGTCAAGTGGGTGTAAAGCAGCATAAAAACAGCAGTGAAAAGCAGCTAAACCCCATTATAAAAAGCAATTACTTTTAAAAACCCGTGAAACAAAGACAGTGAAAGAGAGAGAAATTCTTACAATATTCGTTCAGGGGCTGTGATGCCACCTGGATTGACCATCTCTAGACCCACAGCTGATTGAGACATAAGGGTGGACACTCTTGTGGCTGAGAGGTTTGGTCAGGTTTGTTGAGGAAACGCAGGCCCTTTAAAGTAATACTGCGTGGTACCCATCCCATGGGTCCCAAATCTCCAAGTTCAAGGGCATCTTCCTATAACAAAAACATGCATGAGAAACCCAGAAGATGGTACACCGTGTGATCGGGAAAGGTTTCGAAAACGCACCTCATTTCTCATCTCCTTGTGCTCGGGTTGGCCATTACAGCCGCTTTACTAGCAATCTCCCTCCTTCGAGAATCAGCACCTTCAACCTCCTGTTCCGTACAGGTTGCAATTTGTCCTGAGGATGAACGGGAAGAGGGGGAACCAGTGAGAGACTAGCTCTAGGTGTTGGGACAGGCACAGGTCACTCTATTTTCCCATCAGGAAGAAGAATTAACCACAGGCTCAGCCTGCCGCCCGGAAGCAGAACAGGGCCTGAAGCAATCCTGTGCTTTTGCGGCCAGCTCCCAAAAAAACGAGTTGAAAAATCGAGCTCAGGGGCACTGCAATTCACAAACCTGCAGAGTTATAAATGATAACTCTCGTCCACAAATATATTGAGGGAAGGCAACGAGGAGGATTTGAAAGCAAGGCAGAATTGCAGGAAACAGATTTCAGGAGGTAGAGTCGAATCGCCTTTAAAGCACAGGAAAAGCGGCAAAACCTCGACCATGATGCCCTTGGCCAAAAAGGGCGTATGCGTTTTTTCCTGAATATATTCAGGAAAAAACGCATACGCCCTTTTTGGCCAACCAAGCAACCTGGAAAGGCAAATCAGCGCTACAAAGAAGTCTCGCTTCCCATCGGTCAAAAGGGCCATGCTGAATAAAGTGTCAAAACCAGAAATGCAGGACAGGCCATGGAGAAACGGGAGCCTTACTACGCTGATGGGCGGGATGTAAATTGCCAACAGCCACTCTGGAGAAGTGTACGGTGTGTCCTGAAACATCTAAAGAACTCAGCATAGAGAGCATAAGGCACTTCCACTCATGGGCGTATAAATTGGGAAAACTAAAAATCAGCAAGACACAGGCACCCCAAAGTTTAGGGCTGCTCTGTTGACAAGAACCTCCACTTCGTTACACCTTAAATATCCCAGGAAAGAGAAAAATGGATAAGGAAGTTGTGGTCCTTATGTACAATGGCATATCACTCAGCCATGAAATTAACGTCATAAGGCTAGTAGCAGCATGATGAGAGGATTTAGGTACGACGATTCTAAGTGAAATAAGTCACACAGAAAAAGACACTTATCATAAGATATCACTTAGAGAGGGAATGTAAAAACCGCTACACTTGAACTGAATTACAAAACAGAACAGCGTCACACGTTTACAAAACACACTATGGCTGCTTAACGGGAAAGGTGAGGTCGGGTGAGGGAGAAAACAAGGGTTTCAAATTAGCTCAGATACCGTTCCATAAACCCAATATGTAATAGACAAGACCTACTCCTTGCTCAGTGAACTGGACTCGACACCCCCTATTCACCGCCCAAGAATATACCTGACTAGGAAGAATCTTCAAAGCTATGTATTGATATCTCTCTGTAAATGAGTCAAGTGGGTGTAAAGCAGCATAAACAGAGCAGTGAAAAGCAGCTAAACCCCATTATAAAAATCAATTACTTTTAAAATCCCGTGAAACAAAGACAGTGAAAGAGAGAGAAATTCTTACAAAATTCGTTCAGGGGCTGTGATGCCACCTGGATTGACCATCTCTAGACCCACAGCTGATTGAGACATAAGGGTGGACACTCTTGGGGCTGAGAGTTTTGGTGAGGTTGGGTGAGCAAACGCAGACCCTTTAAAGTAACACTGCGTGGTACCCATCCCATGGGTCCCAAATCTCCAGGTTCAAGGGCATCTTCCTACATCGAAAACATGCATGAGAAACCCAGAAGATGGTACACCGTGTGATCGGGAAAGGTTTCTAAAACGCACCTCATTTCTCATCTCCTTGTGCTCGGGTTCGCCATTCCAGCCGCGTTAGTAGCAATCTCCCTCCGTGGAGAATCAGCACCTTTAACCTCCTGTTCCGTACAGGTTGCAATTTGTCCTGAGGATGAACGGGAAGAGGGGGAACCAATGAGAGACTAGCTCTAGGTGTTGGGACAGGCACAGGTCACTCTATTTTCCCATCAGGAAGAAGAATTAACCACAGGCTCAGCCTGCCGCCCGGAACCAGAATAGGGCCTGAAGCAATCCTGCGCTTTTGCGGCCAGCTCCGAAGAAAGCGAGTTGAAAAATGGAGCTCAGGGGCACTGCAATTCACAAACCTGCAGAGTTAGAAATGATAACTCTCGTCCACAAATATATTGAGGGAAGGCAACGAAGAGGATTTGAAAGCAAGGCAGAATTGCAGGAAACAGATTTCAGGAGGTAGATTCGAATCGCCTTTAAAGCACAGGAAAGGCGGCAAAACCTCGACCATGATGCCCTTGGCCAAAAAGGGCGTATGCGTTTTTTCCTGAATATATTCAGGAAAAAACGCATACGCCCTTTTTGGCCAACCAAGCAACCTGGAAAGGCAAATCAGCGCTACAAAGAAGTCTCGCTTCCCATCGGTCAAAAGGGCCATGCTGAATAAAGTGTCAAAACCAGAAATGCAGGACAGGCCATGGAGAAACGGGAGCCTTACTACGCTGATGGGCGGGATGTAAATTGCCAACAGCCACTCTGGAGAAGTGTACGGTGTGTCCTGAAACATCTAAAGAACTCAGCATAGAGAGCATAAGGCACTTCCACTCATGGGCGTATAAATTGGGAAAACTAAAAATCAGCAAGACACAGGCACCCCAAAGTTTAGGGCTGCTCTGTTGACAAGAACCTCCACTTCGTTACACCTTAAATATCCCAGGAAAGAGAAAAATGGATAAGGAAGTTGTGGTCCTTATGTACAATGGCATATCACTCAGCCATGAAATTAACGTCATAAGGCTAGTAGCAGCATGATGAGAGGATTTAGGTACGACGATTCTAAGTGAAATAAGTCACACAGAAAAAGACACTTATCATAAGATATCACTTAGAGAGGGAATGTAAAAACCGCTACACTTGAACTGAATTACAAAACAGAACAGCGTCACACGTTTACAAAACACACTATGGCTGCTTAACGGGAAAGGTGAGGTCGGGTGAGGGAGAAAACAAGGGTTTCAAATTAGCTCAGATACCGTTCCATAAACCCAATATGTAATAGACAAGACCTACTCCTTGCTCAGTGAACTGGACTCGACACCCCCTATTCACCGCCCAAGAATATACCTGACTAGGAAGAATCTTCAAAGCTATGTATTGATATCTCTCTGTAAATGAGTCAAGTGGGTGTAAAGCAGCATAAACAGAGCAGTGAAAAGCAGCTAAACCCCATTATAAAAATCAATTACTTTTAAAATCCCGTGAAACAAAGACAGTGAAAGAGAGAGAAATTCTTACAAAATTCGTTCAGGGGCTGTGATGCCACCTGGATTGACCATCTCTAGACCCACAGCTGATTGAGACATAAGGGTGGACACTCTTGGGGCTGAGAGTTTTGGTGAGGTTGGGTGAGCAAACGCAGACCCTTTAAAGTAACACTGCGTGGTACCCATCCCATGGGTCCCAAATCTCCAGGTTCAAGGGCATCTTCCTACATCGAAAACATGCATGAGAAACCCAGAAGATGGTACACCGTGTGATCGGGAAAGGTTTCTAAAACGCACCTCATTTCTCATCTCCTTGTGCTCGGGTTCGCCATTCCAGCCGCGTTAGTAGCAATCTCCCTCCGTGGAGAATCAGCACCTTTAACCTCCTGTTCCGTACAGGTTGCAATTTGTCCTGAGGATGAACGGGAAGAGGGGGAACCAATGAGAGACTAGCTCTAGGTGTTGGGACAGGCACAGGTCACTCTATTTTCCCATCAGGAAGAAGAATTAACCACAGGCTCAGCCTGCCGCCCGGAACCAGAATAGGGCCTGAAGCAATCCTGCGCTTTTGCGGCCAGCTCCGAAGAAAGCGAGTTGAAAAATGGAGCTCAGGGGCACTGCAATTCACAAACCTGCAGAGTTAGAAATGATAACTCTCGTCCACAAATATATTGAGGGAAGGCAACGAAGAGGATTTGAAAGCAAGGCAGAATTGCAGGAAACAGATTTCAGGAGGTAGATTCGAATCGCCTTTAAAGCACAGGAAAGGCGGCAAAACCTCGACCATGATGCCCTTGGCCAAAAAGGGCGTATGCGTTTTTTCCTGAATATATTCAGGAAAAAACGCATACGCCCTTTTTGGCCAACCAAGCAACCTGGAAAGGCAAATCAGCGCTACAAAGAAGTCTCGCTTCCCATCGGTCAAAAGGGCCATGCTGAATAAAGTGTCAAAACCAGAAATGCAGGACAGGCCATGGAGAAACGGGAGCCTTGCTACGCTGATGGGCGCGATGTAAATTGCCAACAGCCACTCTGGAGAAGTGTACGGTGTGTCCTGAAACCTCTAAAAAACTCAGCTTAGAGAGCATAGGGCACTTCCACTCATGGGTGTATAAATTGGGAAAAGTAAAAATCAGCAAGACACAGGCACCCCAAAGTTTAGGGCTGCTCTGTTGACAAGAACCTCCACTTCGTTACACCTTAAATATCCCAGGAAAGAAAAAAATGGATAAAGAAGTTGTGGTCCTTATGTACAATGGAATATCACTCAGCCAGGAAATCAACGTCATAAGGCTAGTAGCAGCATGATGAGTGGATTTAGGTACGACGATTCTAAGTGAAATAAGTCAACCAGAAAACGACACTTATCATAAGATATCACTTATAGAGGGAATGTAAAAACCGCTACACTTGAACTGAATTACAAAACAGAACAGAGACACACGTTTACAAAACACACTATGGCTGCTTAACGGGAAAGGTGAGGTCGGGTGAGGCAGAAAACAAGGGTTTCAAATTAGCTCAGATACCGTTCAATAAACCCAATATGTAATAGACAAGACCTACTCCTTGCTCAGTGAACTGGACTCGACACCCCCTATTCACCGCCCAAGAATATACCTGACTAGGAAGAATCTTCAAAGCTATGTATTGATATCTCTCTGTAAATGAGTCAAGTGGGTGTAAAGCAGCATAAACAGAGCAGTGAAAAGCAGCTAAACCCCATTATAAAAATCAATTACTTTTAAAATCCCGTGAAACAAAGACAGTGAAAGAGAGAGAAATTCTTACAAAATTCGTTCAGGGGCTGTGATGCCACCTGGATTGACCATCTCTAGACCCACAGCTGATTGAGACATAAGGGTGGACACTCTTGGGGCTGAGAGGTTTGGTGAGGTTGGGTGAGCAAACGCAGACCCTTTAAAGTAATACTGCATGGTACCCATCCCATGGGTCCCAAATCTCCAGGTTCAAGGGCATCTTCCTACATCGAAAACATGCATGAGAAACCCAGAAGATGGTACACCGTGTGATCGGGAAAGGTTTCTACAACGCACCTCATTTCTCATCTCCTTGTGCTCGGGTTCGCCATTACAGCCGCTTTACGAGCAATCTCCCTCCGTGGAGAATCAGCACCTTTAACCTCCTGTTCCGTACAGGTTGCAATTTGTCCTGAGGATGAACGGGAAGAGGGGGAACCAATGAGAGACTAGCTCTAGGTGTTGGGACAGGCACAGGTCACTCTATTTTCCCATCAGGAAGAAGAATTAACCACAGGCTCAGCCTGCCGCCCGGAACCAGAATAGGGCCTGAAGCAATCCTGCGCTTTTGCGGCCAGCTCCGAAGAAAGCGAGTTGAAAAATGGAGCTCAGGGGCACTGCAATTCACAAACCTGCAGAGTTAGAAATGATAACTCTCGTCCACAAATATATTGAGGGAAGGCAACGAAGAGGATTTGAAAGCAAGGCAGAATTGCAGGAAACAGATTTCAGGAGGTAGATTCGAATCGCCTTTAAAGCACAGGAAAGGCGGCAAAACCTCGACCATGATGCCCTTGGCCAAAAAGGGCGTATGCGTTTTTTCCTGAATATATTCAGGAAAAAACGCATACGCCCTTTTTGGCCAACCAAGCAACCTGGAAAGGCAAATCAGCGCTACAAAGAAGTCTCGCTTCCCATCGGTCAAAAGGGCCATGCTGAATAAAGTGTCAAAACCAGAAATGCAGGACAGGCCATGGAGAAACGGGAGCCTTGCTACGCTGATGGGCGGGATGTAAATTGCCAACAGCCACTCTGGAGAAGTGTACGGTGTGTCCTGAAACCTCTAAAAAACTCAGCTTAGAGAGCATAGGGCACTTCCACTCATGGGTGTATAAATTGGGACAAGTAAAAATCAGCAAGACACAGGCACCCCAAAGTTTAGGGCTGCTCTGTTGACAAGAACCTCCACTTCGTTACACCTTAAATATCCCAGGAAAGAAAAAAATGGATAAAGAAGTTGTGGTCCTTATGTACAATGGAATATCACTCAGCCAGGAAATCAACGTCATAAGGCTAGTAGCAGCATGATGAGTGGATTTAGGTACGACGATTCTAAGTGAAATAAGTCAACCAGAAAACGACACTTATCATAAGATATCACTTATAGAGGGAATGTAAAAACCGCTACACTTGAACTGAATTACAAAACAGAACAGAGACACACGTTTACAAAACACACTATGGCTGCTTAACGGGAAAGGTGAGGTCGGGTGAGGCAGAAAACAAGGGTTTCAAATTAGCTCAGATACCGTTCAATAAACCCAATATGTAATAGACAAGACCTACTCCTTGCTCAGTGAACTGGACGCAAAAACCCCCTATTCACCGCCCAAGAATATATCTGACTAGGAAGAATCTTCAAAGCTATGTATTGATATCTCTCTGTAAGTGAGTCAAGTGGGTGTAAAGCAGCATAAAAACAGCAGTGAAAAGCAGCTAAACCCCATTATAAAAATCAATTACTTTTAAAAACCCGTGAAACAAAGACAGTGAAAGAGAGAGAAATTCTTACAATATTCGTTCAGGGGCTGTGATGCCACCTGGATTGACCATCTCTAGACCCACAGCTGATTGAGACATAAGGGTGGACACTCTTGTGGCTGAGAGGTTTGGTCAGGTTGGTTGAGGAAACGCAGGCCCTTTAAAGTAATACTGCGTGGTACCCATCCCATGGGTCCCAAATCTCCAAGTTCAAGGGCATCTTCCTACATCGAAAACATGCATGAGAAACCCAGAAGATGGTACACCGTGTGATCGGGAAAGGTTTCTAAAACGCACCTCATTTCTCATCTCCTTGTGCTCGGGTTCGCCATTCCAGCCGCGTTAGTAGCAATCTCCCTCCGTGGAGAATCAGCACCTTTAACCTCCTGTTCCGTACAGGTTGCAATTTGTCCTGAGGATGAACGGGAAGAGGGGGAACCAATGAGAGACTAGCTCTAGGTGTTGGGACAGGCACAGGTCACTCTATTTTCCCATCAGGAAGAAGAATTAACCACAGGCTCAGCCTGCCGCCCGGAACCAGAATAGGGCCTGAAGCAATCCTGCGCTTTTGCGGCCAGCTCCGAAGAAAGCGAGTTGAAAAATGGAGCTCAGGGGCACTGCAATTCACAAACCTGCAGAGTTAGAAATGATAACTCTCGTCCACAAATATAGTGAGGGAAGGCAACGAAGAGGATTTGAAAGCAAGGCAGAATTGCAGGAAACAGATTTCAGGAGGTAGATTCGAATCGCCTTTAAAGCACAGGAAAGGCGGCAAAACCTCGACCATGATGCCCTTGGCCAAAAAGGGCGTATGCGTTTTTTCCTGAATATATTCAGGAAAAAACGCATACGCCCTTTTTGGCCAACCAAGCAACCTGGAAAGGCAAATCAGCGCTACAAAGAAGTCTCGCTTCCCATCGGTCAAAAGGGCCATGCTGAATAAAGTGTCAAAACCAGAAATGCAGGACAGGCCATGGAGAAACGGGAGCCTTGCTACGCTGATGGGCGCGATGTAAATTGCCAACAGCCACTCTGGAGAAGTGTACGGTGTGTCCTGAAACCTCTAAAAAACTCAGCTTAGAGAGCATAGGGCACTTCCACTCATGGGTGTATAAATTGGGACAAGTAAAAATCAGCAAGACACAGGCACCCCAAAGTTTAGGGCTGCTCTGTTGACAAGAACCTCCACTTCGTTACACCTTAAATATCCCAGGAAAGAAAAAAATGGATAAAGAAGTTGTGGTCCTTATGTACAATGGAATATCACTCAGCCAGGAAATCAACGTCATAAGGCTAGTAGCAGCATGATGAGTGGATTTAGGTACGACGATTCTAAGTGAAATAAGTCAACCAGAAAACGACACTTATCATAAGATATCACTTATAGAGGGAATGTAAAAACCGCTACACTTGAACTGAATTACAAAACAGAACAGAGACACACGTTTACAAAACACACTATGGCTGCTTAACGGGAAAGGTGAGGTCGGGTGAGGCAGAAAACAAGGGTTTCAAATTAGCTCAGATACCGTTCAATAAACCCAATATGTAATAGACAAGACCTACTCCTTGCTCAGTGAACTGGACGCAAAAACCCCCTATTCACCGCCCAAGAATATATCTGACTAGGAAGAATCTTCAAAGCTATGTATTGATATCTCTCTGTAAGTGAGTCAAGTGGGTGTAAAGCAGCATAAAAACAGCAGTGAAAAGCAGCTAAACCCCATTATAAAAATCAATTACTTTTAAAAACCCGTGAAACAAAGACAGTGAAAGAGAGAGAAATTCTTACAATATTCGTTCAGGGGCTGTGATGCCACCTGGATTGACCATCTCTAGACCCACAGCTGATTGAGACATAAGGGTGGACACTCTTGTGGCTGAGAGGTTTGGTCAGGTTGGTTGAGGAAACGCAGGCCCTTTAAAGTAATACTGCGTGGTACCCATCCCATGGGTCCCAAATCTCCAAGTTCAAGGGCATCTTCCTATAACAAAAACATGCATGAGAAACCCAGAAGATGGTACACCGTGTGATCGGGAAAGGTTTCGAAAACGCACCTCATTTCTCATCTCCTTGTGCTCGGGTTGGCCATTACAGCCGCTTTACTAGCAATCTCCCTCCTTCGAGAATCAGCACCTTCAACCTCCTGTTCCGTACAGGTTGCAAATTGTCCTGAGGATGAACGGGAAGAGGGGGAACCAGTGAGAGACTAGCTCTAGGTGTTGGGACAGGCACAGGTCACTCTATTTTCCCATCAGGAAGAAGAATTAACCACAGGCTCAGCCTGCCGCCCGGAAGCAGAATAGGGCCTGAAGCAATCCTGTGCTTTTGCGGCCAGCTCCCAAAAAAACGAGTTGAAAAATCGAGCTCAGGGGCACTGCAATTCACAAACCTGCAGAGTTATAAATGATAACTCTCGTCCACAAATATATTGAGGGAAGGCAACGAGGAGGATTTGAAAGCAAGGCAGAATTGCAGGAAACAGATTTCAGGAGGTAGAGTCGAATCGCCTTTAAAGCACAGGAAAAGCGGCAAAACCTCGACCATGATGCCCTTGGCCAAAAAGGGCGTATGCGTTTTTTCCTGAATATATTCAGGAAAAAACGCAGACGCCCTTTTTGGCCAACCAAGCAACCTGGAAAGGCAAATCAGCGCTACAAAGAAGTCTCGCTTCCCATCGGTCAAAAGGGCCATGCTGAATAAAGTGTCAAAACCAGAAATGCAGGACAGGCCATGGAGAAACGGGAGCCTTACTACGCTGATGGGCGGGATGTAAATTGCCAACAGCCACTCTGGAGAAGTGTACGGTGTTTCCTGAAACATCTAAAGAACTCAGCATAGAGAGCATAAGGCACTTCCACTCATGGGCGTATAAATTGGGAAAACTAAAAATCAGCAAGACACAGGCACCCCAAAGTTTAGGGCTGCTCTGTTGACAAGAACCTCCACTTCGTTACACCTTAAATATCCCAGGAAAGAGAAAAATGGATAAGGAAGTTGTGGTCCTTATGTACAATGGCATATCACTCAGCCATGAAATTAACGTCATAAGGCTAGTAGCAGCATGATGAGAGGATTTAGGTACGACGATTCTAAGTGAAATAAGTCACACAGAAAAAGACACTTATCATAAGATATCACTTAGAGAGGGAATGTAAAAACCGCTACACTTGAACTGAATTACAAAACAGAACAGAGACACACGTTTACAAAACACACTATGGCTGCTTAACGGGAAAGGTGAGGTCGGGTGAGGCAGAAAACAAGGGTTTCAAATTAGCTCAGATACCGTTCAATAAACCCAATATGTAATAGACAAGACCTACTCCTTGCTCAGTGAACTGGACTCGACACCCCCTATTCACCGCCCAAGAATATACCTGACTAGGAAGAATCTTCAAAGCTATGTATTGATATCTCTCTGTAAATGAGTCAAGTGGGTGTAAAGCAGCATAAACAGAGCAGTGAAAAGCAGCTAAACCCCATTATAAAAATCAATTACTTTTAAAATCCCGTGAAACAAAGACAGTGAAAGAGAGAGAAATTCTTACAAAATTCGTTCAGGGACTGTGATGCCACCTGGATTGACCATCTCTAGACCCACAGCTGATTGAGACATAAGGGTGGACACTCTTGGGGCTGAGAGGTTTGGTGAGGTTGGGTGAGCAAACGCAGACCCTTTAAAGTAATACTGCATGGTACCCATCCCATGGGTCCCAAATCTCCAGGTTCAAGGGCATCTTCCTACATCGAAAACATGCATGAGAAACCCAGAAGATGGTACACCGTGTGATCGGGAAAGGTTTCTAAAACGCACCTCATTTCTCATCTCCTTGTGCTCGGGTTCGCCATTCCAGCCACGTTAGTAGCAATCTCCCTCCGTGGAGAATCAGCACCTTTAACCTCCTGTTCCGTACAGGTTGCAATTTGTCCTGAGGATGAACGGGAAGAGGGGGAACCAATGAGAGACTAGCTCTAGGTGTTGGGACAGGCACAGGTCACTCTATTTTCCCATCAGGAAGAAGAATTAACCACAGGCTCAGCCTGCCGCCCGGAACCAGAAGAGGGCCTGAAGCAATCCTGCGCTTTTGCGGCCAGCTCTGAAGAAAGCGAGTTGAAAAATGGAGCTCAGGGGCACTGCAATTCACAAACCTGCAGAGTTAGAAATGATAACTCTCGTCCACAAATATATTGAGGGAAGGCAACGAAGAGGATTTGAAAGCAAGGCAGAATTGCAGGAAACAGATTTCAGGAGGTAGATTCGAATCGCCTTTAAAGCACAGGAAAGGCGGCAAAACCTCGACCATGATGCCCTTGGCCAAAAAGGGCGTATGCGTTTTTTCCTGAATATATTCAGGAAAAAACGCATACGCCCTTTTTGGCCAACCAAGCAACCTGGAAAGGCAAATCAGCGCTACAAAGAAGTCTCGCTTCCCATCGGTCAAAAGGGCCATGCTGAATAAAGTGTCAAAACCAGAAATGCAGGACAGGCCATGGAGAAACGGGAGCCTTGCTACGCTGATGGGCGTGATGTAAATTGCCAACAGCCACTCTGGAGAAGTGTACGGTGTGTCCTGAAACCTCTAAAAAACTCAGCTTAGAGAGCATAGGGCACTTCCACTCATGGGTGTATAAATTGGGAAAAGTAAAAATCAGCAAGACACAGGCACCCCAAAGTTTAGGGCTGCTCTGTTGACAAGAACCTCCACTTCGTTACACCTTAAATATCCCAGGAAAGAAAAAAATGGATAAAGAAGTTGTGGTCCTTATGTACAATGGAATATCACTCAGCCAGGAAATCAACGTCATAAGGCTAGTAGCAGCATGATGAGTGGATTTAGGTACGACGATTCTAAGTGAAATAAGTCAACCAGAAAACGACACTTATCATAAGATATCACTTATAGAGGGAATGTAAAAACCGCTACACTTGAACTGAATTACAAAACAGAACAGAGACACACGTTTACAAAACACACTATGGCTGCTTAACGGGAAAGGTGAGGTCGGGTGAGGCAGAAAACAAGGGTTTCAAATTAGCTCAGATACCGTTCAATAAACCCAATATGTAATAGACAAGACCTACTCCTTGCTCAGTGAACTGGACGCAAAAACCCCCTATTCACCGCCCAAGAATATATCTGACTAGGAAGAATCTTCAAAGCTATGTATTGATATCTCTCTGTAAGTGAGTCAAGTGGGTGTAAAGCAGCATAAAAACAGCAGTGAAAAGCAGCTAAACCCCATTATAAAAATCAATTACTTTTAAAAACCCGTGAAACAAAGACAGTGAAAGAGAGAGAAATTCTTACAATATTCGTTCAGGGGCTGTGATGCCACCTGGATTGACCATCTCTAGACCCACAGCTGATTGAGACATAAGGGTGGACACTCTTGTGGCTGAGAGGTTTGGTCAGGTTGGTTGAGGAAACGCAGGCCCTTTAAAGTAATACTGCGTGGTACCCATCCCATGGGTCCCAAATCTCCAAGTTCAAGGGCATCTTCCTATAACAAAAACATGCATGAGAAACCCAGAAGATGGTACACCGTGTGATCGGGAAAGGTTTCGAAAACGCACCTCATTTCTCATCTCCTTGTGCTCGGGTTGGCCATTACAGCCGCTTTACTAGCAATCTCCCTCCTTCGAGAATCAGCACCTTCAACCTCCTGTTCCGTACAGGTTGCAATTTGTCCTGAGGATGAACGGGAAGAGGGGGAACCAGTGAGAGACTAGCTCTAGGTGTTGGGACAGGCACAGGTCACTCTATTTTCCCATCAGGAAGAAGAATTAACCACAGGCTCAGCCTGCCGCCCGGAAGCAGAACAGGGCCTGAAGCAATCCTGTGCTTTTGCGGCCAGCTCCCAAAAAAGCGAGTTGAAAAATCGAGCTCAGGGGCACTGCAATTCACAAACCTGCAGAGTTATAAATGATAACTCTCGTCCACAAATATATTGAGGGAAGGCAACGAGGAGGATTTGAAAGCAAGGCAGAATTGCAGGAAACAGATTTCAGGAGGTAGAGTCGAATCGCCTTTAAAGCACAGGAAAAGCGGCAAAACCTCGACCATGATGCCCTTGGCCAAAAAGGGCGTATGCGTTTTTTCCTGAATATATTCAGGAAAAAACGCATACGCCCTTTTTGGCCAACCAAGCAACCTGGAAAGGCAAATCAGCGCTACAAAGAAGTCTCGCTTCCCATCGGTCAAAAGGGCCATGCTGAATAAAGTGTCAAAACCAGAAATGCAGGACAGGCCATGGAGAAACGGGAGCCTTACTACGCTGATGGGCGGGATGTAAATTGCCAACAGCCACTCTGGAGAAGTGTACGGTGTGTCCTGAAACATCTAAAGAACTCAGCATAGAGAGCATAAGGCACTTCCACTCATGGGCGTATAAATTGGGAAAACTAAAAATCAGCAAGACACAGGCACCCCAAAGTTTAGGGCTGCTCTGTTGACAAGAACCTCCACTTCGTTACACCTTAAATATCCCAGGAAAGAGAAAAATGGATAAGGAAGTTGTGGTCCTTATGTACAATGGCATATCACTCAGCCATGAAATTAACGTCATAAGGCTAGTAGCAGCATGATGAGAGGATTTAGGTACGACGATTCTAAGTGAAATAAGTCACACAGAAAAAGACACTTATCATAAGATATCACTTAGAGAGGGAATGTAAAAACCGCTACACTTGAACTGAATTACAAAACAGAACAGCGTCACACGTTTACAAAACACACTATGGCTGCTTAACGGGAAAGGTGAGGTCGGGTGAGGGAGAAAACAAGGGTTTCAAATTAGCTCAGATACCGTTCCATAAACCCAATATGTAATAGACAAGACCTACTCCTTGCTCAGTGAACTGGACTCGACACCCCCTATTCACCGCCCAAGAATATACCTGACTAGGAAGAATCTTCAAAGCTATGTATTGATATCTCTCTGTAAATGAGTCAAGTGGGTGTAAAGCAGCATAAACAGAGCAGTGAAAAGCAGCTAAACCCCATTATAAAAATCAATTACTTTTAAAATCCCGTGAAACAAAGACAGTGAAAGAGAGAGAAATTCTTACAAAATTCGTTCAGGGGCTGTGATGCCACCTGGATTGACCATCTCTAGACCCACAGCTGATTGAGACATAAGGGTGGACACTCTTGGGGCTGAGAGTTTTGGTGAGGTTGGGTGAGCAAACGCAGACCCTTTAAAGTAACACTGCGTGGTACCCATCCCATGGGTCCCAAATCTCCAGGTTCAAGGGCATCTTCCTACATCGAAAACATGCATGAGAAACCCAGAAGATGGTACACCGTGTGATCGGGAAAGGTTTCTAAAACGCACCTCATTTCTCATCTCCTTGTGCTCGGGTTCGCCATTCCAGCCGCGTTAGTAGCAATCTCCCTCCGTGGAGAATCAGCACCTTTAACCTCCTGTTCCGTACAGGTTGCAATTTGTCCTGAGGATGAACGGGAAGAGGGGGAACCAATGAGAGACTAGCTCTAGGTGTTGGGACAGGCACAGGTCACTCTATTTTCCCATCAGGAAGAAGAATTAACCACAGGCTCAGCCTGCCGCCCGGAACCAGAATAGGGCCTGAAGCAATCCTGCGCTTTTGCGGCCAGCTCCGAAGAAAGCGAGTTGAAAAATGGAGCTCAGGGGCACTGCAATTCACAAACCTGCAGAGTTAGAAATGATAACTCTCGTCCACAAATATATTGAGGGAAGGCAACGAAGAGGATTTGAAAGCAAGGCAGAATTGCAGGAAACAGATTTCAGGAGGTAGATTCGAATCGCCTTTAAAGCACAGGAAAGGCGGCAAAACCTCGACCATGATGCCCTTGGCCAAAAAGGGCGTATGCGTTTTTTCCTGAATATATTCAGGAAAAAACGCATACGCCCTTTTTGGCCAACCAAGCAACCTGGAAAGGCAAATCAGCGCTACAAAGAAGTCTCGCTTCCCATCGGTCAAAAGGGCCATGCTGAATAAAGTGTCAAAACCAGAAATGCAGGACAGGCCATGGAGAAACGGGAGCCTTGCTACGCTGATGGGCGGGATGTAAATTGCCAACAGCCACTCTGGAGAAGTGTACGGTGTGTCCTGAAACCTCTAAAAAACTCAGCTTAGAGAGCATAGGGCACTTCCACTCATGGGTGTATAAATTGGGAAAAGTAAAAATCAGCAAGACACAGGCACCCCAAAGTTTAGGGCTGCTCTGTTGACAAGAACCTCCACTTCGTTACACCTTAAATATCCCAGGAAAGAAAAAAATGGATAAAGAAGTTGTGGTCCTTATGTACAATGGAATATCACTCAGCCAGGAAATCAACGTCATAAGGCTAGTAGCAGCATGATGAGTGGATTTAGGTACGACGATTCTAAGTGAAATAAGTCAACCAGAAAACGACACTTATCATAAGATATCACTTATAGAGGGAATGTAAAAACCGCTACACTTGAACTGAATTACAAAACAGAACAGAGACACACGTTTACAAAACACACTATGGCTGCTTAACGGGAAAGGTGAGGTCGGGTGAGGCAGAAAACAAGGGTTTCAAATTAGCTCAGATACCGTTCAATAAACCCAATATGTAATAGACAAGACCTACTCCTTGCTCAGTGAACTGGACTCGACACCCCCTATTCACCGCCCAAGAATATACCTGACTAGGAAGAATCTTCAAAGCTATGTATTGATATCTCTCTGTAAATGAGTCAAGTGGGTGTAAAGCAGCATAAACAGAGCAGTGAAAAGCAGCTAAACCCCATTATAAAAATCAATTACTTTTAAAATCCCGTGAAACAAAGACAGTGAAAGAGAGAGAAATTCTTACAAAATTCGTTCAGGGGCTGTGATGCCACCTGGATTGACCATCTCTAGACCCACAGCTGATTGAGACATAAGGGTGGACACTCTTGGGGCTGAGAGGTTTGGTGAGGTTGGGTGAGCAAACGCAGACCCTTTAAAGTAATACTGCATGGTACCCATCCCATGGGTCCCAAATCTCCAGGTTCAAGGGCATCTTCCTACATCGAAAACATGCATGAGAAACCCAGAAGATGGTACACCGTGTGATCGGGAAAGGTTTCTAAAACGCACCTCATTTCTCATCTCCTTGTGCTCGGGTTCGCCATTCCAGCCACGTTAGTAGGAATCTCCCTCCGTGGAGAATCAGCACCTTTAACCTCCTGTTCCGTACAGGTTGCAATTTGTCCTGAGGATGAACGGGAAGAGGGGGAACCAATGAGAGACTAGCTCTAGGTGTTGGGACAGGCACAGGTCACTCTATTTTCCCATCAGGAAGAAGAATTAACCACAGGCTCAGCCTGCCGCCCGGAACCAGAATAGGGCCTGAAGCAATCCTGCGCTTTTGCGGCCAGCTCCGAAGAAAGCGAGTTGAAAAATGGAGCTCAGGGGCACTGCAATTCACAAACCTGCAGAGTTAGAAATGATAACTCTCGTCCACAAATATATTGAGGGAAGGCAACGAAGAGGATTTGAAAGCAAGGCAGAATTGCAGGAAACAGATTTCAGGAGGTAGATTCGAATCGCCTTTAAAGCACAGGAAAGGCGGCAAAACCTCGACCATGATGCCCTTGGCCAAAAAGGGCGTATGCGTTTTTTCCTGAATATATTCAGGAAAAAACGCATACGCCCTTTTTGGCCAACCAAGCAACCTGGAAAGGCAAATCAGCGCTACAAAGAAGTCTCGCTTCCCATCGGTCAAAAGGGCCATGCTGAATAAAGTGTCAAAACCAGAAATGCAGGACAGGCCATGGAGAAACGGGAGCCTTGCTACGCTGATGGGCGCGATGTAAATTGCCAACAGCCACTCTGGAGAAGTGTACGGTGTGTCCTGAAACCTCTAAAAAACTCAGCTTAGAGAGCATAGGGCACTTCCACTCATGGGTGTATAAATTGGGACAAGTAAAAATCAGCAAGACACAGGCACCCCAAAGTTTAGGGCTGCTCTGTTGACAAGAACCTCCACTTCGTTACACCTTAAATATCCCAGGAAAGAAAAAAATGGATAAAGAAGTTGTGGTCCTTATGTACAATGGAATATCACTCAGCCAGGAAATCAACGTCATAAGGCTAGTAGCAGCATGATGAGTGGATTTAGGTACGACGATTCTAAGTGAAATAAGTCAACCAGAAAACGACACTTATCATAAGATATCACTTATAGAGGGAATGTAAAAACCGCTACACTTGAACTGAATTACAAAACAGAACAGAGACACACGTTTACAAAACACACTATGGCTGCTTAACGGGAAAGGTGAGGTCGGGTGAGGCAGAAAACAAGGGTTTCAAATTAGCTCAGATACCGTTCAATAAACCCAATATGTAATAGACAAGACCTACTCCTTGCTCAGTGAACTGGACGCAAAAACCCCCTATTCACCGCCCAAGAATATATCTGACTAGGAAGAATCTTCAAAGCTATGTATTGATATCTCTCTGTAAGTGAGTCAAGTGGGTGTAAAGCAGCATAAAAACAGCAGTGAAAAGCAGCTAAACCCCATTATAAAAATCAATTACTTTTAAAAACCCGTGAAACAAAGACAGTGAAAGAGAGAGAAATTCTTACAATATTCGTTCAGGGGCTGTGATGCCACCTGGATTGACCATCTCTAGACCCACAGCTGATTGAGACATAAGGGTGGACACTCTTGTGGCTGAGAGGTTTGGTCAGGTTGGTTGAGGAAACGCAGGCCCTTTAAAGTAATACTGCGTGGTACCCATCCCATGGGTCCCAAATCTCCAAGTTCAAGGGCATCTTCCTACATCGAAAACATGCATGAGAAACCCAGAAGATGGTACACCGTGTGATCGGGAAAGGTTTCTAAAACGCACCTCATTTCTCATCTCCTTGTGCTCGGGTTCGCCATTCCAGCCGCGTTAGTAGCAATCTCCCTCCGTGGAGAATCAGCACCTTTAACCTCCTGTTCCGTACAGGTTGCAATTTGTCCTGAGGATGAACGGGAAGAGGGGGAACCAATGAGAGACTAGCTCTAGGTGTTGGGACAGGCACAGGTCACTCTATTTTCCCATCAGGAAGAAGAATTAACCACAGGCTCAGCCTGCCGCCCGGAACCAGAATAGGGCCTGAAGCAATCCTGCGCTTTTGCGGCCAGCTCCGAAGAAAGCGAGTTGAAAAATGGAGCTCAGGGGCACTGCAATTCACAAACCTGCAGAGTTAGAAATGATAACTCTCGTCCACAAATATAGTGAGGGAAGGCAACGAAGAGGATTTGAAAGCAAGGCAGAATTGCAGGAAACAGATTTCAGGAGGTAGATTCGAATCGCCTTTAAAGCACAGGAAAGGCGGCAAAACCTCGACCATGATGCCCTTGGCCAAAAAGGGCGTATGCGTTTTTTCCTGAATATATTCAGGAAAAAACGCATACGCCCTTTTTGGCCAACCAAGCAACCTGGAAAGGCAAATCAGCGCTACAAAGAAGTCTCGCTTCCCATCGGTCAAAAGGGCCATGCTGAATAAAGTGTCAAAACCAGAAATGCAGGACAGGCCATGGAGAAACGGGAGCCTTGCTACGCTGATGGGCGCGATGTAAATTGCCAACAGCCACTCTGGAGAAGTGTACGGTGTGTCCTGAAACCTCTAAAAAACTCAGCTTAGAGAGCATAGGGCACTTCCACTCATGGGTGTATAAATTGGGACAAGTAAAAATCAGCAAGACACAGGCACCCCAAAGTTTAGGGCTGCTCTGTTGACAAGAACCTCCACTTCGTTACACCTTAAATATCCCAGGAAAGAAAAAAATGGATAAAGAAGTTGTGGTCCTTATGTACAATGGAATATCACTCAGCCAGGAAATCAACGTCATAAGGCTAGTAGCAGCATGATGAGTGGATTTAGGTACGACGATTCTAAGTGAAATAAGTCAACCAGAAAACGACACTTATCATAAGATATCACTTATAGAGGGAATGTAAAAACCGCTACACTTGAACTGAATTACAAAACAGAACAGAGACACACGTTTACAAAACACACTATGGCTGCTTAACGGGAAAGGTGAGGTCGGGTGAGGCAGAAAACAAGGGTTTCAAATTAGCTCAGATACCGTTCAATAAACCCAATATGTAATAGACAAGACCTACTCCTTGCTCAGTGAACTGGACGCAAAAACCCCCTATTCACCGCCCAAGAATATATCTGACTAGGAAGAATCTTCAAAGCTATGTATTGATATCTCTCTGTAAGTGAGTCAAGTGGGTGTAAAGCAGCATAAAAACAGCAGTGAAAAGCAGCTAAACCCCATTATAAAAAGCAATTACTTTTAAAATCCCGTGAAACAAAGACAGTGAAAGAGAGAGAAATTCTTACAATATTCGTTCAGGGGCTGTGATGCCACCTGGATTGACCATCTCTAGACCCACAGCTGATTGAGACATAAGGGTGGACACTCTTGGGGCTGAGAGGTTTGGTCAGGTTGGTTGAGGAAACGCAGGCCCTTTAAAGTAATACTGCGTGGTACCCATCCCATGGGTCCCAAATCTCCAAGTTCAAGGGCATCTTCCTATAACAAAAACATGCATGAGAAACCCAGAAGATGGTACACCGTGTGATCGGGAAAGGTTTCGAAAACGCACCTCATTTCTCATCTCCTTGTGCTCGGGTTGGCCATTACAGCCGCTTTACTAGCAATCTCCCTCCTTCGAGAATCAGCACCTTCAACCTCCTGTGCCGTACAGGTTGCAAATTGTCCTGAGGATGAACGGGAAGAGGGGGAACCAGTGAGAGACTAGCTCTAGGTGTTGGGACAGGCACAGGTCACTCTATTTTCCCATCAGGAAGAAGAATTAACCACAGGCTCAGCCTGCCGCCCGGAAGCAGAACAGGGCCTGAAGCAATCCTGTGCTTTTGCGGCCAGCTCCCAAAAAAACGAGTTGAAAAATCGAGCTCAGGGGCACTGCAATTCACAAACCTGCAGAGTTATAAATGATAACTCTCGTCCACAAATATATTGAGGGAAGGCAACGAGGAGGATTTGAAAGCAAGGCAGAATTGCAGGAAACAGATTTCAGGAGGTAGAGTCGAATCGCCTTTAAAGCACAGGAAAAGCGGCAAAACCTCGACCATGATGCCCTTGGCCAAAAAGGGCGTATGCGTTTTTTCCTGAATATATTCAGGAAAAAACGCATACGCCCTTTTTGGCCAACCAAGCAACCTGGAAAGGCAAATCAGCGCTACAAAGAAGTCTCGCTTCCCATCGGTCAAAAGGGCCATGCTGAATAAAGTGTCAAAACCAGAAATGCAGGACAGGCCATGGAGAAACGGGAGCCTTACTATGCTGATGGGCGGGATGTAAATTGCCAACAGCCACTCTGGAGAAGTGTACGGTGTTTCCTGAAACATCTAAAGAACTCAGCATAGAGAGCATAAGGCACTTCCACTCATGGGCGTATAAATTGGGAAAACTAAAAATCAGCAAGACACAGGCACCCCAAAGTTTAGGGCTGCTCTGTTGACAAGAACCTCCACTTCGTTACACCTTAAATATCCCAGGAAAGAGAAAAATGGATAAGGAAGTTGTGGTCCTTATGTACAATGGCATATCACTCAGCCATGAAATTAACGTCATAAGGCTAGTAGCAGCATGATGAGAGGATTTAGGTACGACGATTCTAAGTGAAATAAGTCACACAGAAAAAGACACTTATCATAAGATATCACTTAGAGAGGGAATGTAAAAACCGCTACACTTGAACTGAATTACAAAACAGAACAGCGTCACACGTTTACAAAACACACTATGGCTGCTTAACGGGAAAGGTGAGGTCGGGTGAGGGAGAAAACAAGGGTTTCAAATTAGCTCAGATACCGTTCCATAAACCCAATATGTAATAGACAAGACCTACTCCTTGCTCAGTGAACTGGACTCGACACCCCCTATTCACCGCCCAAGAATATACCTGACTAGGAAGAATCTTCAAAGCTATGTATTGATATCTCTCTGTAAATGAGTCAAGTGGGTGTAAAGCAGCATAAACAGAGCAGTGAAAAGCAGCTAAACCCCATTATAAAAATCAATTACTTTTAAAATCCCGTGAAACAAAGACAGTGAAAGAGAGAGAAATTCTTACAAAATTCGTTCAGGGGCTGTGATGCCACCTGGATTGACCATCTCTAGACCCACAGCTGATTGAGACATAAGGGTGGACACTCTTGGGGCTGAGAGTTTTGGTGAGGTTGGGTGAGCAAACGCAGACCCTTTAAAGTAACACTGCGTGGTACCCATCCCATGGGTCCCAAATCTCCAGGTTCAAGGGCATCTTCCTACATCGAAAACATGCATGAGAAACCCAGAAGATGGTACACCGTGTGATCGGGAAAGGTTTCTAAAACGCACCTCATTTCTCATCTCCTTGTGCTCGGGTTCGCCATTCCAGCCGCGTTAGTAGCAATCTCCCTCCGTGGAGAATCAGCACCTTTAACCTCCTGTTCCGTACAGGTTGCAATTTGTCCTGAGGATGAACGGGAAGAGGGGGAACCAATGAGAGACTAGCTCTAGGTGTTGGGACAGGCACAGGTCACTCTATTTTCCCATCAGGAAGAAGAATTAACCACAGGCTCAGCCTGCCGCCCGGAACCAGAATAGGGCCTGAAGCAATCCTGCGCTTTTGCGGCCAGCTCCGAAGAAAGCGAGTTGAAAAATGGAGCTCAGGGGCACTGCAATTCACAAACCTGCAGAGTTAGAAATGATAACTCTTGTCCACAAATATATTGAGGGAAGGCAACGAAGAGGATTTGAAAGCAAGGCAGAATTGCAGGAAACAGATTTCAGGAGGTAGATTCGAATCGCCTTTAAAGCACAGGAAAGGCGGCAAAACCTCGACCATGATGCCCTTGGCCAAAAAGGGCGTATGCGTTTTTTCCTGAATATATTCAGGAAAAAACGCATACGCCCTTTTTGGCCAACCAAGCAACCTGGAAAGGCAAATCAGCGCTACAAAGAAGTCTCGCTTCCCATCGGTCAAAAGGGCCATGCTGAATAAAGTGTCAAAACCAGAAATGCAGGACAGGCCATGGAGAAACGGGAGCCTTGCTACGCTGATGGGCGGCATGTAAATTGCCAACAGCCACTCTGGAGAAGTGTACGGTGTGTCCTGAAACCTCTAAAAAACTCAGCTTAGAGAGCATAGGGCACTTCCACTCATGGGTGTATAAATTGGGAAAAGTAAAAATCAGCAAGACACAGGCACCCCAAAGTTTAGGGCTGCTCTGTTGACAAGAACCTCCACTTCGTTACACCTTAAATATCCCAGGAAAGAAAAAAATGGATAAAGAAGTTGTGGTCCTTATGTACAATGGAATATCACTCAGCCAGGAAATCAACGTCATAAGGCTAGTAGCAGCATGATGAGTGGATTTAGGTACGACGATTCTAAGTGAAATAAGTCAACCAGAAAACGACACTTATCATAAGATATCACTTATAGAGGGAATGTAAAAACCGCTACACTTGAACTGAATTACAAAACAGAACAGAGACACACGTTTACAAAACACACTATGGCTGCTTAACGGGAAAGGTGAGGTCGGGTGAGGCAGAAAACAAGGGTTTCAAATTAGCTCAGATACCGTTCAATAAACCCAATATGTAATAGACAAGACCTACTCCTTGCTCAGTGAACTGGACGCAAAAACCCCCTATTCACCGCCCAAGAATATATCTGACTAGGAAGAATCTTCAAAGCTATGTATTGATATCTCTCTGTAAGTGAGTCAAGTGGGTGTAAAGCAGCATAAAAACAGCAGTGAAAAGCAGCTAAACCCCATTATAAAAATCAATTACTTTTAAAAACCCGTGAAACAAAGACAGTGAAAGAGAGAGAAATTCTTACAATATTCGTTCAGGGGCTGTGATGCCACCTGGATTGACCATCTCTAGACCCACAGCTGATTGAGACATAAGGGTGGACACTCTTGTGGCTGAGAGGTTTGGTCAGGTTGGTTGAGGAAACGCAGGCCCTTTAAAGTAATACTGCGTGGTACCCATCCCATGGGTCCCAAATCTCCAAGTTCAAGGGCATCTTCCTATAACAAAAACATGCATGAGAAACCCAGAAGATGGTACACCGTGTGATCGGGAAAGGTTTCGAAAACGCACCTCATTTCTCATCTCCTTGTGCTCGGGTTGGCCATTACAGCCGCTTTACTAGCAATCTCCCTCCTTCGAGAATCAGCACCTTCAACCTCCTGTTCCGTACAGGTTGCAAATTGTCCTGAGGATGAACGGGAAGAGGGGGAACCAGTGAGAGACTAGCTCTAGGTGTTGGGACAGGCACAGGTCACTCTATTTTCCCATCAGGAAGAAGAATTAACCACAGGCTCAGCCTGCCGCCCGGAAGCAGAACAGGGCCTGAAGCAATCCTGTGCTTTTGCGGCCAGCTCCCAAAAAAACGAGTTGAAAAATCGAGCTCAGGGGCACTGCAATTCACAAACCTGCAGAGTTATAAATGATAACTCTCGTCCACAAATATATTGAGGGAAGGCAACGAGGAGGATTTGAAAGCAAGGCAGAATTGCAGGAAACAGATTTCAGGAGGTAGAGTCGAATCGCCTTTAAAGCACAGGAAAAGCGGCAAAACCTCGACCATGATGCCCTTGGCCAAAAAGGGCGTATGCGTTTTTTCCTGAATATATTCAGGAAAAAACGCATACGCCCTTTTTGGCCAACCAAGCAACCTGGAAAGGCAAATCAGCGCTACAAAGAAGTCTCGCTTCCCATCGGTCAAAAGGGCCATGCTGAATAAAGTGTCAAAACCAGAAATGCAGGACAGGCCATGGAGAAACGGGAGCCTTGCTACGCTGATGGGCGGGATGTAAATTGCCAACAGCCACTCTGGAGAAGTGTACGGTGTTTCCTGAAACATCTAAAGAACTCAGCATAGAGAGCATAAGGCACTTCCACTCATGGGCGTATAAATTGGGAAAACTAAAAATCAGCAAGACACAGGCACCCCAAAGTTTAGGGCTGCTCTGTTGACAAGAACCTCCACTTCGTTACACCTTAAATATCCCAGGAAAGAGAAAAATGGATAAGGAAGTTGTGGTCCTTATGTACAATGGCATATCACTCAGCCATGAAATTAACGTCATAAGGCTAGTAGCAGCATGATGAGAGGATTTAGGTACGACGATTCTAAGTGAAATAAGTCACACAGAAAAAGACACTTATCATAAGATATCACTTAGAGAGGGAATGTAAAAACCGCTACACTTGAACTGAATTACAAAACAGAACAGCGTCACACGTTTACAAAACACACTATGGCTGCTTAACGGGAAAGGTGAGGTCGGGTGAGGGAGAAAACAAGGGTTTCAAATTAGCTCAGATACCGTTCCATAAACCCAATATGTAATAGACAAGACCTACTCCTTGCTCAGTGAACTGGACTCGACACCCCCTATTCACCGCCCAAGAATATACCTGACTAGGAAGAATCTTCAAAGCTATGTATTGATATCTCTCTGTAAATGAGTCAAGTGGGTGTAAAGCAGCATAAACAGAGCAGTGAAAAGCAGCTAAACCCCATTATAAAAATCAATTACTTTTAAAATCCCGTGAAACAAAGACAGTGAAAGAGAGAGAAATTCTTACAAAATTCGTTCAGGGGCTGTGATGCCACCTGGATTGACCATCTCTAGACCCACAGCTGATTGAGACATAAGGGTGGACACTCTTGGGGCTGAGAGTTTTGGTGAGGTTGGGTGAGCAAACGCAGACCCTTTAAAGTAACACTGCGTGGTACCCATCCCATGGGTCCCAAATCTCCAGGTTCAAGGGCATCTTCCTACATCGAAAACATGCATGAGAAACCCAGAAGATGGTACACCGTGTGATCGGGAAAGGTTTCTAAAACGCACCTCATTTCTCATCTCCTTGTGCTCGGGTTCGCCATTCCAGCCGCGTTAGTAGCAATCTCCCTCCGTGGAGAATCAGCACCTTTAACCTCCTGTTCCGTACAGGTTGCAATTTGTCCTGAGGATGAACGGGAAGAGGGGGAACCAATGAGAGACTAGCTCTAGGTGTTGGGACAGGCACAGGTCACTCTATTTTCCCATCAGGAAGAAGAATTAACCACAGGCTCAGCCTGCCGCCCGGAACCAGAATAGGGCCTGAAGCAATCCTGCGCTTTTGCGGCCAGCTCCGAAGAAAGCGAGTTGAAAAATGGAGCTCAGGGGCACTGCAATTCACAAACCTGCAGAGTTAGAAATGATAACTCTCGTCCACAAATATATTGAGGGAAGGCAACGAAGAGGATTTGAAAGCAAGGCAGAATTGCAGGAAACAGATTTCAGGAGGTAGATTCGAATTGCCTTTAAAGCACAGGAAAGGCGGCAAAACCTCGACCATGATGCCCTTGGCCAAAAAGGGCGTATGCGTTTTTTCCTGAATATATTCAGGAAAAAACGCATACGCCCTTTTTGGCCAACCAAGCAACCTGGAAAGGCAAATCAGCGCTAAAAAGAAGTCTCGCTTCCCATCGGTCAAAAGGGCCATGCTGAATAAAGTGTCAAAACCAGAAATGCAGGACAGGCCATGGAGAAACGGGAGCCTTGCTACGCTGATGGGCGCGATGTAAATTGCCAACAGCCACTCTGGAGAAGTGTACGGTGTGTCCTGAAACCTCTAAAAAACTCAGCTTAGAGAGCATAGGGCACTTCCACTCATGGGTGTATAAATTGGGACAAGTAAAAATCAGCAAGACACAGGCACCCCAAAGTTTAGGGCTGCTCTGTTGACAAGAACCTCCACTTCGTTACACCTTAAATATCCCAGGAAAGAAAAAAATGGATAAAGAAGTTGTGGTCCTTATGTACAATGGAATATCACTCAGCCAGGAAATCAACGTCATAAGGCTAGTAGCAGCATGATGAGTGGATTTAGGTACGACGATTCTAAGTGAAATAAGTCAACCAGAAGACGACACTTATCATAAGATATCACTTATAGAGGGAATGTAAAAACCGCTACACTTGAACTGAATTACAAAACAGAACAGAGACACACGTTTACAAAACACACTATGGCTGCTTAACGGGAAAGGTGAGGTCGGGTGAGGCAGAAAACAAGGGTTTCAAATTAGCTCAGATACCGTTCAATAAACCCAATATGTAATAGACAAGACCTACTCCTTGCTCAGTGAACTGGACGCAAAAACCCCCTATTCACCGCCCAAGAATATATCTGACTAGGAAGAATCTTCAAAGCTATGTATTGATATCTCTCTGTAAGTGAGTCAAGTGGGTGTAAAGCAGCATAAAAACAGCAGTGAAAAGCAGCTAAACCCCATTATAAAAAGCAATTACTTTTAAAAACCCGTGAAACAAAGACAGTGAAAGAGAGAGAAATTCTTACAATATTCGTTCAGGGGCTGTGATGCCACCTGGATTGACCATCTCTAGACCCACAGCTGATTGAGACATAAGGGTGGACACTCTTGTGGCTGAGAGGTTTGGTCAGGTTGGTTGAGGAAACGCAGGCCCTTTAAAGTAATACTGCGTGGTACCCATCCCATGGGTCCCAAATCTCCAAGTTCAAGGGCATCTTCCTATAACAAAAACATGCATGAGAAACCCAGAAGATGGTACACCGTGTGATCGGGAAAGGTTTCGAAAACGCACCTCATTTCTCATCTCCTTGTGCTCGGGTTGGCCATTACAGCCGCTTTACTAGCAATCTCCCTCCTTCGAGAATCAGCACCTTCAACCTCCTGTTCCGTACAGGTTGCAAATTGTCCTGAGGATGAACGGGAAGAGGGGGAACCAGTGAGAGACTAGCTCTAGGTGTTGGGACAGGCACAGGTCACTCTATTTTCCCATCAGGAAGAAGAATTAACCACAGGCTCAGCCTGCCGCCCGGAAGCAGAACAGGGCCTGAAGCAATCCTGTGCTTTTGCGGCCAGCTCCCAAAAAAACGAGTTGAAAAATCGAGCTCAGGGGCACTGCAATTCACAAACCTGCAGAGTTATAAATGATAACTCTCGTCCACAAATATATTGAGGGAAGGCAACGAGGAGGATTTGAAAGCAAGGCAGAATTGCAGGAAACAGATTTCAGGAGGTAGAGTCGAATCGCCTTTAAAGCACAGGAAAAGCGGCAAAACCTCGACCATGATGCCCTTGGCCAAAAAGGGCGTATGCGTTTTTTCCTGAATATATTCAGGAAAAAACGCATACGCCCTTTTTGGCCAACCAAGCAACCTGGAAAGGCAAATCAGCGCTACAAAGAAGTCTCGCTTCCCATCGGTCAAAAGGGCCATGCTGAATAAAGTGTCAAAACCAGAAATGCAGGACAGGCCATGGAGAAACGGGAGCCTTACTACGCTGATGGGCGGGATGTAAATTGCCAACAGCCACTCTGGAGAAGTGTACGGTGTTTCCTGAAACATCTAAAGAACTCAGCATAGAGAGCATAAGGCACTTCCACTCATGGGCGTATAAATTGGGAAAACTAAAAATCAGCAAGACACAGGCACCCCAAAGTTTAGGGCTGCTCTGTTGACAAGAACCTCCACTTCGTTACACCTTAAATATCCCAGGAAAGAGAAAAATGGATAAGGAAGTTGTGGTCCTTATGTACAATGGCATATCACTCAGCCATGAAATTAACGTCATAAGGCTAGTAGCAGCATGATGAGAGGATTTAGGTACGACGATTCTAAGTGAAATAAGTCACACAGAAAAAGACACTTATCATAAGATATCACTTAGAGAGGGAATGTAAAAACCGCTACACTTGAACTGAATTACAAAACAGAACAGAGACACACGTTTACAAAACACACTATGGCTGCTTAACGGGAAAGGTGAGGTCGGGTGAGGCAGAAAACAAGGGTTTCAAATTAGCTCAGATACCGTTCAATAAACCCAATATGTAATAGACAAGACCTACTCCTTGCTCAGTGAACTGGACTCGACACCCCCTATTCACCGCCCAAGAATATACCTGACTAGGAAGAATCTTCAAAGCTATGTATTGATATCTCTCTGTAAATGAGTCAAGTGGGTGTAAAGCAGCATAAACAGAGCAGTGAAAAGCAGCTAAACCCCATTATAAAAATCAATTACTTTTAAAATCCCGTGAAACAAAGACAGTGAAAGAGAGAGAAATTCTTACAAAATTCGTTCAGGGACTGTGATGCCACCTGGATTGACCATCTCTAGACCCACAGCTGATTGAGACATAAGGGTGGACACTCTTGGGGCTGAGAGGTTTGGTGAGGTTGGGTGAGCAAACGCAGACCCTTTAAAGTAATACTGCATGGTACCCATCCCATGGGTCCCAAATCTCCAGGTTCAAGGGCATCTTCCTACATCGAAAACATGCATGAGAAACCCAGAAGATGGTACACCGTGTGATCGGGAAAGGTTTCTAAAACGCACCTCATTTCTCATCTCCTTGTGCTCGGGTTCGCCATTCCAGCCACGTTAGTAGCAATCTCCCTCCGTGGAGAATCAGCACCTTTAACCTCCTGTTCCGTACAGGTTGCAATTTGTCCTGAGGATGAACGGGAAGAGGGGGAACCAATGAGAGACTAGCTCTAGGTGTTGGGACAGGCACAGGTCACTCTATTTTCCCATCAGGAAGAAGAATTAACCACAGGCTCAGCCTGCCGCCCGGAACCAGAAGAGGGCCTGAAGCAATCCTGCGCTTTTGCGGCCAGCTCTGAAGAAAGCGAGTTGAAAAATGGAGCTCAGGGGCACTGCAATTCACAAACCTGCAGAGTTAGAAATGATAACTCTCGTCCACAAATATATTGAGGGAAGGCAACGAAGAGGATTTGAAAGCAAGGCAGAATTGCAGGAAACAGATTTCAGGAGGTAGATTCGAATCGCCTTTAAAGCACAGGAAAGGCGGCAAAACCTCGACCATGATGCCCTTGGCCAAAAAGGGCGTATGCGTTTTTTCCTGAATATATTCAGGAAAAAACGCATACGCCCTTTTTGGCCAACCAAGCAACCTGGAAAGGCAAATCAGCGCTACAAAGAAGTCTCGCTTCCCATCGGTCAAAAGGGCCATGCTGAATAAAGTGTCAAAACCAGAAATGCAGGACAGGCCATGGAGAAACGGGAGCCTTGCTACGCTGATGGGCGTGATGTAAATTGCCAACAGCCACTCTGGAGAAGTGTACGGTGTGTCCTGAAACCTCTAAAAAACTCAGCTTAGAGAGCATAGGGCACTTCCACTCATGGGTGTATAAATTGGGAAAAGTAAAAATCAGCAAGACACAGGCACCCCAAAGTTTAGGGCTGCTCTGTTGACAAGAACCTCCACTTCGTTACACCTTAAATATCCCAGGAAAGAAAAAAATGGATAAAGAAGTTGTGGTCCTTATGTACAATGGAATATCACTCAGCCAGGAAATCAACGTCATAAGGCTAGTAGCAGCATGATGAGTGGATTTAGGTACGACGATTCTAAGTGAAATAAGTCAACCAGAAAACGACACTTATCATAAGATATCACTTATAGAGGGAATGTAAAAACCGCTACACTTGAACTGAATTACAAAACAGAACAGAGACACACGTTTACAAAACACACTATGGCTGCTTAACGGGAAAGGTGAGGTCGGGTGAGGCAGAAAACAAGGGTTTCAAATTAGCTCAGATACCGTTCAATAAACCCAATATGTAATAGACAAGACCTACTCCTTGCTCAGTGAACTGGACGCAAAAACCCCCTATTCACCGCCCAAGAATATATCTGACTAGGAAGAATCTTCAAAGCTATGTATTGATATCTCTCTGTAAGTGAGTCAAGTGGGTGTAAAGCAGCATAAAAACAGCAGTGAAAAGCAGCTAAACCCCATTATAAAAGCAATTACTTTTAAAAACCCGTGAAACAAAGACAGTGAAAGAGAGAGAAATTCTTACAATATTCGTTCAGGGGCTGTGATGCCACCTGGATTGACCATCTCTAGACCCACAGCTGATTGAGACATAAGGGTGGACACTCTTGTGGCTGAGAGGTTTGGTCAGGTTGGTTGAGGAAACGCAGGCCCTTTAAAGTAATACTGCGTGGTACCCATCCCATGGGTCCCAAATCTCCAAGTTCAAGGGCATCTTCCTATAACAAAAACATGCATGAGAAACCCAGAAGATGGTACACCGTGTGATCGGGAAAGGTTTCGAAAACGCACCTCATTTCTCATCTCCTTGTGCTCGGGTTGGCCATTACAGCCGCTTTACTAGCAATCTCCCTCCTTCGAGAATCAGTACCTTCAACCTCCTGTTCCGTACAGGTTGCAATTTGTCCTGAGGATGAACGGGAAGAGGGGGAACCAGTGAGAGACTAGCTCTAGGTGTTGGGACAGGCACAGGTCACTCTATTTTCCCATCAGGAAGAAGAATTAACCACAGGCTCAGCCTGCCGCCCGGAAGCAGAACAGGGCCTGAAGCAATCCTGTGCTTTTGCGGCCAGCTCCCAAAAAAGCGAGTTGAAAAATCGAGCTCAGGGGCACTGCAATTCACAAACCTGCAGAGTTATAAATGATAACTCTCGTCCACAAATATATTGAGGGAAGGCAACGAGGAGGATTTGAAAGCAAGGCAGAATTGCAGGAAACAGATTTCAGGAGGTAGAGTCGAATCGCCTTTAAAGCACAGGAAAAGCGGCAAAACCTCGACCATGATGCCCTTGGCCAAAAAGGGCGTATGCGTTTTTTCCTGAATATATTCAGGAAAAAACGCATACGCCCTTTTTGGCCAACCAAGCAACCTGGAAAGGCAAATCAGCGCTACAAAGAAGTCTCGCTTCCCATCGGTCAAAAGGGCCATGCTGAATAAAGTGTCAAAACCAGAAATGCAGGACAGGCCATGGAGAAACGGGAGCCTTACTACGCTGATGGGCGGGATGTAAATTGCCAACAGCCACTCTGGAGAAGTGTACGGTGTGTCCTGAAACATCTAAAGAACTCAGCATAGAGAGCATAAGGCACTTCCACTCATGGGCGTATAAATTGGGAAAACTAAAAATCAGCAAGACACAGGCACCCCAAAGTTTAGGGCTGCTCTGTTGACAAGAACCTCCACTTCGTTACACCTTAAATATCCCAGGAAAGAGAAAAATGGATAAGGAAGTTGTGGTCCTTATGTACAATGGCATATCACTCAGCCATGAAATTAACGTCATAAGGCTAGTAGCAGCATGATGAGAGGATTTAGGTACGACGATTCTAAGTGAAATAAGTCACACAGAAAAAGACACTTATCATAAGATATCACTTAGAGAGGGAATGTAAAAACCGCTACACTTGAACTGAATTACAAAACAGAACAGCGTCACACGTTTACAAAACACACTATGGCTGCTTAACGGGAAAGGTGAGGTCGGGTGAGGGAGAAAACAAGGGTTTCAAATTAGCTCAGATACCGTTCCATAAACCCAATATGTAATAGACAAGACCTACTCCTTGCTCAGTGAACTGGACTCGACACCCCCTATTCACCGCCCAAGAATATACCTGACTAGGAAGAATCTTCAAAGCTATGTATTGATATCTCTCTGTAAATGAGTCAAGTGGGTGTAAAGCAGCATAAACAGAGCAGTGAAAAGCAGCTAAACCCCATTATAAAAATCAATTACTTTTAAAATCCCGTGAAACAAAGACAGTGAAAGAGAGAGAAATTCTTACAAAATTCGTTCAGGGGCTGTGATGCCACCTGGATTGACCATCTCTAGACCCACAGCTGATTGAGACATAAGGGTGGACACTCTTGGGGCTGAGAGTTTTGGTGAGGTTGGGTGAGCAAACGCAGACCCTTTAAAGTAACACTGCGTGGTACCCATCCCATGGGTCCCAAATCTCCAGGTTCAAGGGCATCTTCCTACATCGAAAACATGCATGAGAAACCCAGAAGATGGTACACCGTGTGATCGGGAAAGGTTTCTAAAACGCACCTCATTTCTCATCTCCTTGTGCTCGGGTTCGCCATTCCAGCCGCGTTAGTAGCAATCTCCCTCCGTGGAGAATCAGCACCTTTAACCTCCTGTTCCGTACAGGTTGCAATTTGTCCTGAGGATGAACGGGAAGAGGGGGAACCAATGAGAGACTAGCTCTAGGTGTTGGGACAGGCACAGGTCACTCTATTTTCCCATCAGGAAGAAGAATTAACCACAGGCTCAGCCTGCCGCCCGGAACCAGAATAGGGCCTGAAGCAATCCTGCGCTTTTGCGGCCAGCTCCGAAGAAAGCGAGTTGAAAAATGGAGCTCAGGGGCACTGCAATTCACAAACCTGCAGAGTTAGAAATGATAACTCTCGTCCACAAATATATTGAGGGAAGGCAACGAAGAGGATTTGAAAGCAAGGCAGAATTGCAGGAAACAGATTTCAGGAGGTAGATTCGAATCGCCTTTAAAGCACAGGAAAGGCGGCAAAACCTCGACCATGATGCCCTTGGCCAAAAAGGGCGTATGCGTTTTTTCCTGAATATATTCAGGAAAAAACGCATACGCCCTTTTTGGCCAACCAAGCAACCTGGAAAGGCAAATCAGCGCTACAAAGAAGTCTCGCTTCCCATCGGTCAAAAGGGCCATGCTGAATAAAGTGTCAAAACCAGAAATGCAGGACAGGCCATGGAGAAACGGGAGCCTTGCTACGCTGATGGGCGGGATGTAAATTGCCAACAGCCACTCTGGAGAAGTGTACGGTGTGTCCTGAAACCTCTAAAAAACTCAGCTTAGAGAGCATAGGGCACTTCCACTCATGGGTGTATAAATTGGGAAAAGTAAAAATCAGCAAGACACAGGCACCCCAAAGTTTAGGGCTGCTCTGTTGACAAGAACCTCCACTTCGTTACACCTTAAATATCCCAGGAAAGAAAAAAATGGATAAAGAAGTTGTGGTCCTTATGTACAATGGAATATCACTCAGCCAGGAAATCAACGTCATAAGGCTAGTAGCAGCATGATGAGTGGATTTAGGTACGACGATTCTAAGTGAAATAAGTCAACCAGAAAACGACACTTATCATAAGATATCACTTATAGAGGGAATGTAAAAACCGCTACACTTGAACTGAATTACAAAACAGAACAGAGACACACGTTTACAAAACACACTATGGCTGCTTAACGGGAAAGGTGAGGTCGGGTGAGGCAGAAAACAAGGGTTTCAAATTAGCTCAGATACCGTTCAATAAACCCAATATGTAATAGACAAGACCTACTCCTTGCTCAGTGAACTGGACTCGACACCCCCTATTCACCGCCCAAGAATATACCTGACTAGGAAGAATCTTCAAAGCTATGTATTGATATCTCTCTGTAAATGAGTCAAGTGGGTGTAAAGCAGCATAAACAGAGCAGTGAAAAGCAGCTAAACCCCATTATAAAAATCAATTACTTTTAAAATCCCGTGAAACAAAGACAGTGAAAGAGAGAGAAATTCTTACAAAATTCGTTCAGGGGCTGTGATGCCACCTGGATTGACCATCTCTAGACCCACAGCTGATTGAGACATAAGGGTGGACACTCTTGGGGCTGAGAGGTTTGGTGAGGTTGGGTGAGCAAACGCAGACCCTTTAAAGTAATACTGCATGGTACCCATCCCATGGGTCCCAAATCTCCAGGTTCAAGGGCATCTTCCTACATCGAAAACATGCATGAGAAACCCAGAAGATGGTACACCGTGTGATCGGGAAAGGTTTCTAAAACGCACCTCATTTCTCATCTCCTTGTGCTCGGGTTCGCCATTCCAGCCACGTTAGTAGCAATCTCCCTCCGTGGAGAATCAGCACCTTTAACCTCCTGTTCCGTACAGGTTGCAATTTGTCCTGAGGATGAACGGGAAGAGGGGGAACCAATGAGAGACTAGCTCTAGGTGTTGGGACAGGCACAGGTCACTCTATTTTCCCATCAGGAAGAAGAATTAACCACAGGCTCAGCCTGCCGCCCGGAACCAGAATAGGGCCTGAAGCAATCCTGCGCTTTTGCGGCCAGCTCCGAAGAAAGCGAGTTGAAAAATGGAGCTCAGGGGCACTGCAATTCACAAACCTGCAGAGTTAGAAATGATAACTCTCGTCCACAAATATATTGAGGGAAGGCAACGAAGAGGATTTGAAAGCAAGGCAGAATTGCAGGAAACAGATTTCAGGAGGTAGATTCGAATCGCCTTTAAAGCACAGGAAAGGCGGCAAAACCTCGACCATGATGCCCTTGGCCAAAAAGGGCGTATGCGTTTTTTCCTGAATATATTCAGGAAAAAACGCATACGCCCTTTTTGGCCAACCAAGCAACCTGGAAAGGCAAATCAGCGCTACAAAGAAGTCTCGCTTCCCATCGGTCAAAAGGGCCATGCTGAATAAAGTGTCAAAACCAGAAATGCAGGACAGGCCATGGAGAAACGGGAGCCTTGCTACGCTGATGGGCGGGATGTAAATTGCCAACAGCCACTCTGGAGAAGTGTACGGTGTGTCCTGAAACCTCTAAAAAACTCAGCTTAGAGAGCATAGGGCACTTCCACTCATGGGTGTATAAATTGGGACAAGTAAAAATCAGCAAGACACAGGCACCCCAAAGTTTAGGGCTGCTCTGTTGACAAGAACCTCCACTTCGTTACACCTTAAATATCCCAGGAAAGAAAAAAATGGATAAAGAAGTTGTGGTCCTTATGTACAATGGAATATCACTCAGCCAGGAAATCAACGTCATAAGGCTAGTAGCAGCATGATGAGTGGATTTAGGTACGACGATTCTAAGTGAAATAAGTCAACCAGAAAACGACACTTATCATAAGATATCACTTATAGAGGGAATGTAAAAACCGCTACACTTGAACTGAATTACAAAACAGAACAGAGACACACGTTTACAAAACACACTATGGCTGCTTAACGGGAAAGGTGAGGTCGGGTGAGGCAGAAAACAAGGGTTTCAAATTAGCTCAGATACCGTTCAATAAACCCAATATGTAATAGACAAGACCTACTCCTTGCTCAGTGAACTGGACGCAAAAACCCCCTATTCACCGCCCAAGAATATATCTGACTAGGAAGAATCTTCAAAGCTATGTATTGATATCTCTCTGTAAGTGAGTCAAGTGGGTGTAAAGCAGCATAAAAACAGCAGTGAAAAGCAGCTAAACCCCATTATAAAAATCAATTACTTTTAAAAACCCGTGAAACAAAGACAGTGAAAGAGAGAGAAATTCTTACAATATTCGTTCAGGGGCTGTGATGCCACCTGGATTGACCATCTCTAGACCCACAGCTGATTGAGACATAAGGGTGGACACTCTTGTGGCTGAGAGGTTTGGTCAGGTTGGTTGAGGAAACGCAGGCCCTTTAAAGTAATACTGCGTGGTACCCATCCCATGGGTCCCAAATCTCCAAGTTCAAGGGCATCTTCCTACATCGAAAACATGCATGAGAAACCCAGAAGATGGTACACCGTGTGATCGGGAAAGGTTTCTAAAACGCACCTCATTTCTCATCTCCTTGTGCTCGGGTTCGCCATTCCAGCCGCGTTAGTAGCAATCTCCCTCCGTGGAGAATCAGCACCTTTAACCTCCTGTTCCGTACAGGTTGCAATTTGTCCTGAGGATGAACGGGAAGAGGGGGAACCAATGAGAGACTAGCTCTAGGTGTTGGGACAGGCACAGGTCACTCTATTTTCCCATCAGGAAGAAGAATTAACCACAGGCTCAGCCTGCCGCCCGGAACCAGAATAGGGCCTGAAGCAATCCTGCGCTTTTGCGGCCAGCTCCGAAGAAAGCGAGTTGAAAAATGGAGCTCAGGGGCACTGCAATTCACAAACCTGCAGAGTTAGAAATGATAACTCTCGTCCACAAATATAGTGAGGGAAGGCAACGAAGAGGATTTGAAAGCAAGGCAGAATTGCAGGAAACAGATTTCAGGAGGTAGATTCGAATCGCCTTTAAAGCACAGGAAAGGCGGCAAAACCTCGACCATGATGCCCTTGGCCAAAAAGGGCGTATGCGTTTTTTCCTGAATATATTCAGGAAAAAACGCATACGCCCTTTTTGGCCAACCAAGCAACCTGGAAAGGCAAATCAGCGCTACAAAGAAGTCTCGCTTCCCATCGGTCAAAAGGGCCATGCTGAATAAAGTGTCAAAACCAGAAATGCAGGACAGGCCATGGAGAAACGGGAGCCTTGCTACGCTGATGGGCGCGATGTAAATTGCCAACAGCCACTCTGGAGAAGTGTACGGTGTGTCCTGAAACCTCTAAAAAACTCAGCTTAGAGAGCATAGGGCACTTCCACTCATGGGTGTATAAATTGGGACAAGTAAAAATCAGCAAGACACAGGCACCCCAAAGTTTAGGGCTGCTCTGTTGACAAGAACCTCCACTTCGTTACACCTTAAATATCCCAGGAAAGAAAAAAATGGATAAAGAAGTTGTGGTCCTTATGTACAATGGAATATCACTCAGCCAGGAAATCAACGTCATAAGGCTAGTAGCAGCATGATGAGTGGATTTAGGTACGACGATTCTAAGTGAAATAAGTCAACCAGAAAACGACACTTATCATAAGATATCACTTATAGAGGGAATGTAAAAACCGCTACACTTGAACTGAATTACAAAACAGAACAGAGACACACGTTTACAAAACACACTATGGCTGCTTAACGGGAAAGGTGAGGTCGGGTGAGGCAGAAAACAAGGGTTTCAAATTAGCTCAGATACCGTTCAATAAACCCAATATGTAATAGACAAGACCTACTCCTTGCTCAGTGAACTGGACGCAAAAACCCCCTATTCACCGCCCAAGAATATATCTGACTAGGAAGAATCTTCAAAGCTATGTATTGATATCTCTCTGTAAGTGAGTCAAGTGGGTGTAAAGCAGCATAAAAACAGCAGTGAAAAGCAGCTAAACCCCATTATAAAAATCAATTACTTTTAAAAACCCGTGAAACAAAGACAGTGAAAGAGAGAGAAATTCTTACAATATTCGTTCAGGGGCTGTGATGCCACCTGGATTGACCATCTCTAGACCCACAGCTGATTGAGACATAAGGGTGGACACTCTTGTGGCTGAGAGGTTTGGTCAGGTTGGTTGAGGAAACGCAGGCCCTTTAAAGTAATACTGCGTGGTACCCATCCCATGGGTCCCAAATCTCCAAGTTCAAGGGCATCTTCCTATAACAAAAACATGCATGAGAAACCCAGAAGATGGTACACCGTGTGATCGGGAAAGGTTTCGAAAACGCACCTCATTTCTCATCTCCTTGTGCTCGGGTTGGCCATTACAGCCGCTTTACTAGCAATCTCCCTCCTTCGAGAATCAGCACCTTCAACCTCCTGTTCCGTACAGGTTGCAAATTGTCCTGAGGATGAACGGGAAGAGGGGGAACCAGTGAGAGACTAGCTCTAGGTGTTGGGACAGGCACAGGTCACTCTATTTTCCCATCAGGAAGAAGAATTAACCACAGGCTCAGCCTGCCGCCCGGAAGCAGAACAGGGCCTGAAGCAATCCTGTGCTTTTGCGGCCAGCTCCCAAAAAAACGAGTTGAAAAATCGAGCTCAGGGGCACTGCAATTCACAAACCTGCAGAGTTATAAATGATAACTCTCGTCCACAAATATATTGAGGGAAGGCAACGAGGAGGATTTGAAAGCAAGGCAGAATTGCAGGAAACAGATTTCAGGAGGTAGAGTCGAATCGCCTTTAAAGCACAGGAAAAGCGGCAAAACCTCGACCATGATGCCCTTGGCCAAAAAGGGCGTATGCGTTTTTTCCTGAATATATTCAGGAAAAAACGCATACGCCCTTTTTGGCCAACCAAGCAACCTGGAAAGGCAAATCAGCGCTACAAAGAAGTCTCGCTTCCCATCGGTCAAAAGGGCCATGCTGAATAAAGTGTCAAAACCAGAAATGCAGGACAGGCCATGGAGAAACGGGAGCCTTGCTACGCTGATGGGCGGGATGTAAATTGCCAACAGCCACTCTGGAGAAGTGTACGGTGTTTCCTGAAACATCTAAAGAACTCAGCATAGAGAGCATAAGGCACTTCCACTCATGGGCGTATAAATTGGGAAAACTAAAAATCAGCAAGACACAGGCACCCCAAAGTTTAGGGCTGCTCTGTTGACAAGAACCTCCACTTCGTTACACCTTAAATATCCCAGGAAAGAGAAAAATGGATAAGGAAGTTGTGGTCCTTATGTACAATGGCATATCACTCAGCCATGAAATTAACGTCATAAGGCTAGTAGCAGCATGATGAGAGGATTTAGGTACGACGATTCTAAGTGAAATAAGTCACACAGAAAAAGACACTTATCATAAGATATCACTTAGAGAGGGAATGTAAAAACCGCTACACTTGAACTGAATTACAAAACAGAACAGCGTCACACGTTTACAAAACACACTATGGCTGCTTAACGGGAAAGGTGAGGTCGGGTGAGGGAGAAAACAAGGGTTTCAAATTAGCTCAGATACCGTTCCATAAACCCAATATGTAATAGACAAGACCTACTCCTTGCTCAGTGAACTGGACTCGACACCCCCTATTCACCGCCCAAGAATATACCTGACTAGGAAGAATCTTCAAAGCTATGTATTGATATCTCTCTGTAAATGAGTCAAGTGGGTGTAAAGCAGCATAAACAGAGCAGTGAAAAGCAGCTAAACCCCATTATAAAAATCAATTACTTTTAAAATCCCGTGAAACAAAGACAGTGAAAGAGAGAGAAATTCTTACAAAATTCGTTCAGGGGCTGTGATGCCACCTGGATTGACCATCTCTAGACCCACAGCTGATTGAGACATAAGGGTGGACACTCTTGGGGCTGAGAGTTTTGGTGAGGTTGGGTGAGCAAACGCAGACCCTTTAAAGTAACACTGCGTGGTACCCATCCCATGGGTCCCAAATCTCCAGGTTCAAGGGCATCTTCCTACATCGAAAACATGCATGAGAAACCCAGAAGATGGTACACCGTGTGATCGGGAAAGGTTTCTAAAACGCACCTCATTTCTCATCTCCTTGTGCTCGGGTTCGCCATTCCAGCCGCGTTAGTAGCAATCTCCCTCCGTGGAGAATCAGCACCTTTAACCTCCTGTTCCGTACAGGTTGCAATTTGTCCTGAGGATGAACGGGAAGAGGGGGAACCAATGAGAGACTAGCTCTAGGTGTTGGGACAGGCACAGGTCACTCTATTTTCCCATCAGGAAGAAGAATTAACCACAGGCTCAGCCTGCCGCCCGGAACCAGAATAGGGCCTGAAGCAATCCTGCGCTTTTGCGGCCAGCTCCGAAGAAAGCGAGTTGAAAAATGGAGCTCAGGGGCACTGCAATTCACAAACCTGCAGAGTTAGAAATGATAACTCTCGTCCACAAATATATTGAGGGAAGGCAACGAAGAGGATTTGAAAGCAAGGCAGAATTGCAGGAAACAGATTTCAGGAGGTAGATTCGAATCGCCTTTAAAGCACAGGAAAGGCGGCAAAACCTCGACCATGATGCCCTTGGCCAAAAAGGGCGTATGCGTTTTTTCCTGAATATATTCAGGAAAAAACGCATACGCCCTTTTTGGCCAACCAAGCAACCTGGAAAGGCAAATCAGCGCTACAAAGAAGTCTCGCTTCCCATCGGTCAAAAGGGCCATGCTGAATAAAGTGTCAAAACCAGAAATGCAGGACAGGCCATGGAGAAACGGGAGCCTTGCTACGCTGATGGGCGCGATGTAAATTGCCAACAGCCACTCTGGAGAAGTGTACGGTGTGTCCTGAAACCTCTAAAAAACTCAGCTTAGAGAGCATAGGGCACTTCCACTCATGGGTGTATAAATTGGGACAAGTAAAAATCAGCAAGACACAGGCACCCCAAAGTTTAGGGCTGCTCTGTTGACAAGAACCTCCACTTCGTTACACCTTAAATATCCCAGGAAAGAAAAAAATGGATAAAGAAGTTGTGGTCCTTATGTACAATGGAATATCACTCAGCCAGGAAATCAACGTCATAAGGCTAGTAGCAGCATGATGAGTGGATTTAGGTACGACGATTCTAAGTGAAATAAGTCAACCAGAAGACGACACTTATCATAAGATATCACTTATAGAGGGAATGTAAAAACCGCTACACTTGAACTGAATTACAAAACAGAACAGAGACACACGTTTACAAAACACACTATGGCTGCTTAACGGGAAAGGTGAGGTCGGGTGAGGCAGAAAACAAGGGTTTCAAATTAGCTCAGATACCGTTCAATAAACCCAATATGTAATAGACAAGACCTACTCCTTGCTCAGTGAACTGGACGCAAAAACCCCCTATTCACCGCCCAAGAATATATCTGACTAGGAAGAATCTTCAAAGCTATGTATTGATATCTCTCTGTAAGTGAGTCAAGTGGGTGTAAAGCAGCATAAAAACAGCAGTGAAAAGCAGCTAAACCCCATTATAAAAAGCAATTACTTTTAAAAACCCGTGAAACAAAGACAGTGAAAGAGAGAGAAATTCTTACAATATTCGTTCAGGGGCTGTGATGCCACCTGGATTGACCATCTCTAGACCCACAGCTGATTGAGACATAAGGGTGGACACTCTTGTGGCTGAGAGGTTTGGTCAGGTTGGTTGAGGAAACGCAGGCCCTTTAAAGTAATACTGCGTGGTACCCATCCCATGGGTCCCAAATCTCCAAGTTCAAGGGCATCTTCCTATAACAAAAACATGCATGAGAAACCCAGAAGATGGTACACCGTGTGATCGGGAAAGGTTTCGAAAACGCACCTCATTTCTCATCTCCTTGTGCTCGGGTTGGCCATTACAGCCGCTTTACTAGCAATCTCCCTCCTTCGAGAATCAGCACCTTCAACCTCCTGTTCCGTACAGGTTGCAAATTGTCCTGAGGATGAACGGGAAGAGGGGGAACCAGTGAGAGACTAGCTCTAGGTGTTGGGACAGGCACAGGTCACTCTATTTTCCCATCAGGAAGAAGAATTAACCACAGGCTCAGCCTGCCGCCCGGAAGCAGAACAGGGCCTGAAGCAATCCTGTGCTTTTGCGGCCAGCTCCCAAAAAAACGAGTTGAAAAATCGAGCTCAGGGGCACTGCAATTCACAAACCTGCAGAGTTATAAATGATAACTCTCGTCCACAAATATATTGAGGGAAGGCAACGAGGAGGATTTGAAAGCAAGGCAGAATTGCAGGAAACAGATTTCAGGAGGTAGAGTCGAATCGCCTTTAAAGCACAGGAAAAGCGGCAAAACCTCGACCATGATGCCCTTGGCCAAAAAGGGCGTATGCGTTTTTTCCTGAATATATTCAGGAAAAAACGCATACGCCCTTTTTGGCCAACCAAGCAACCTGGAAAGGCAAATCAGCGCTACAAAGAAGTCTCGCTTCCCATCGGTCAAAAGGGCCATGCTGAATAAAGTGTCAAAACCAGAAATGCAGGACAGGCCATGGAGAAACGGGAGCCTTGCTACGCTGATGGGCGGGATGTAAATTGCCAACAGCCACTCTGGAGAAGTGTACGGTGTTTCCTGAAACATCTAAAGAACTCAGCATAGAGAGCATAAGGCACTTCCACTCATGGGCGTATAAATTGGGAAAACTAAAAATCAGCAAGACACAGGCACCCCAAAGTTTAGGGCTGCTCTGTTGACAAGAACCTCCACTTCGTTACACCTTAAATATCCCAGGAAAGAGAAAAATGGATAAGGAAGTTGTGGTCCTTATGTACAATGGCATATCACTCAGCCATGAAATTAACGTCATAAGGCTAGTAGCAGCATGATGAGAGGATTTAGGTACGACGATTCTAAGTGAAATAAGTCACACAGAAAAAGACACTTATCATAAGATATCACTTAGAGAGGGAATGTAAAAACCGCTACACTTGAACTGAATTACAAAACAGAACAGCGTCACACGTTTACAAAACACACTATGGCTGCTTAACGGGAAAGGTGAGGTCGGGTGAGGGAGAAAACAAGGGTTTCAAATTAGCTCAGATACCGTTCCATAAACCCAATATGTAATAGACAAGACCTACTCCTTGCTCAGTGAACTGGACTCGACACCCCCTATTCACCGCCCAAGAATATACCTGACTAGGAAGAATCTTCAAAGCTATGTATTGATATCTCTCTGTAAATGAGTCAAGTGGGTGTAAAGCAGCATAAACAGAGCAGTGAAAAGCAGCTAAACCCCATTATAAAAATCAATTACTTTTAAAATCCCGTGAAACAAAGACAGTGAAAGAGAGAGAAATTCTTACAAAATTCGTTCAGGGGCTGTGATGCCACCTGGATTGACCATCTCTAGACCCACAGCTGATTGAGACATAAGGGTGGACACTCTTGGGGCTGAGAGTTTTGGTGAGGTTGGGTGAGCAAACGCAGACCCTTTAAAGTAACACTGCGTGGTACCCATCCCATGGGTCCCAAATCTCCAGGTTCAAGGGCATCTTCCTACATCGAAAACATGCATGAGAAACCCAGAAGATGGTACACCGTGTGATCGGGAAAGGTTTCTAAAACGCACCTCATTTCTCATCTCCTTGTGCTCGGGTTCGCCATTCCAGCCGCGTTAGTAGCAATCTCCCTCCGTGGAGAATCAGCACCTTTAACCTCCTGTTCCGTACAGGTTGCAATTTGTCCTGAGGATGAACGGGAAGAGGGGGAACCAATGAGAGACTAGCTCTAGGTGTTGGGACAGGCACAGGTCACTCTATTTTCCCATCAGGAAGAAGAATTAACCACAGGCTCAGCCTGCCGCCCGGAACCAGAATAGGGCCTGAAGCAATCCTGCGCTTTTGCGGCCAGCTCCGAAGAAAGCGAGTTGAAAAATGGAGCTCAGGGGCACTGCAATTCACAAACCTGCAGAGTTAGAAATGATAACTCTCGTCCACAAATATATTGAGGGAAGGCAACGAAGAGGATTTGAAAGCAAGGCAGAATTGCAGGAAACAGATTTCAGGAGGTAGATTCGAATCGCCTTTAAAGCACAGGAAAGGCGGCAAAACCTCGACCATGATGCCCTTGGCCAAAAAGGGCGTATGCGTTTTTTCCTGAATATATTCAGGAAAAAACGCATACGCCCTTTTTGGCCAACCAAGCAACCTGGAAAGGCAAATCAGCGCTACAAAGAAGTCTCGCTTCCCATCGGTCAAAAGGGCCATGCTGAATAAAGTGTCAAAACCAGAAATGCAGGACAGGCCATGGAGAAACGGGAGCCTTGCTACGCTGATGGGCGCGATGTAAATTGCCAACAGCCACTCTGGAGAAGTGTACGGTGTGTCCTGAAACCTCTAAAAAACTCAGCTTAGAGAGCATAGGGCACTTCCACTCATGGGTGTATAAATTGGGACAAGTAAAAATCAGCAAGACACAGGCACCCCAAAGTTTAGGGCTGCTCTGTTGACAAGAACCTCCACTTCGTTACACCTTAAATATCCCAGGAAAGAAAAAAATGGATAAAGAAGTTGTGGTCCTTATGTACAATGGAATATCACTCAGCCAGGAAATCAACGTCATAAGGCTAGTAGCAGCATGATGAGTGGATTTAGGTACGACGATTCTAAGTGAAATAAGTCAACCAGAAGACGACACTTATCATAAGATATCACTTATAGAGGGAATGTAAAAACCGCTACACTTGAACTGAATTACAAAACAGAACAGAGACACACGTTTACAAAACACACTATGGCTGCTTAACGGGAAAGGTGAGGTCGGGTGAGGCAGAAAACAAGGGTTTCAAATTAGCTCAGATACCGTTCAATAAACCCAATATGTAATAGACAAGACCTACTCCTTGCTCAGTGAACTGGACGCAAAAACCCCCTATTCACCGCCCAAGAATATATCTGACTAGGAAGAATCTTCAAAGCTATGTATTGATATCTCTCTGTAAGTGAGTCAAGTGGGTGTAAAGCAGCATAAAAACAGCAGTGAAAAGCAGCTAAACCCCATTATAAAAATCAATTACTTTTAAAAACCCGTGAAACAAAGACAGTGAAAGAGAGAGAAATTCTTACAATATTCGTTCAGGGGCTGTGATGCCACCTGGATTGACCATCTCTAGACCCACAGCTGATTGAGACATAAGGGTGGACACTCTTGTGGCTGAGAGGTTTGGTCAGGTTGGTTGAGGAAACGCAGGCCCTTTAAAGTAATACTGCGTGGTACCCATCCCATGGGTCCCAAATCTCCAAGTTCAAGGGCATCTTCCTATAACAAAAACATGCATGAGAAACCCAGAAGATGGTACACCGTGTGATCGGGAAAGGTTTCGAAAACGCACCTCATTTCTCATCTCCTTGTGCTCGGGTTGGCCATTACAGCCGCTTTACTAGCAATCTCCCTCCTTCGAGAATCAGCACCTTCAACCTCCTGTTCCGTACAGGTTGCAAATTGTCCTGAGGATGAACGGGAAGAGGGGGAACCAGTGAGAGACTAGCTCTAGGTGTTGGGACAGGCACAGGTCACTCTATTTTCCCATCAGGAAGAAGAATTAACCACAGGCTCAGCCTGCCGCCCGGAAGCAGAACAGGGCCTGAAGCAATCCTGTGCTTTTGCGGCCAGCTCCCAAAAAAACGAGTTGAAAAATCGAGCTCAGGGGCACTGCAATTCACAAACCTGCAGAGTTATAAATGATAACTCTCGTCCACAAATATATTGAGGGAAGGCAACGAGGAGGATTTGAAAGCAAGGCAGAATTGCAGGAAACAGATTTCAGGAGGTAGAGTCGAATCGCCTTTAAAGCACAGGAAAAGCGGCAAAACCTCGACCATGATGCCCTTGGCCAAAAAGGGCGTATGCGTTTTTTCCTGAATATATTCAGGAAAAAACGCATACGCCCTTTTTGGCCAACCAAGCAACCTGGAAAGGCAAATCAGCGCTACAAAGAAGTCTCGCTTCCCATCGGTCAAAAGGGCCATGCTGAATAAAGTGTCAAAACCAGAAATGCAGGACAGGCCATGGAGAAACGGGAGCCTTGCTACGCTGATGGGCGGGATGTAAATTGCCAACAGCCACTCTGGAGAAGTGTACGGTGTGTCCTGAAACATCTAAAGAACTCAGCATAGAGAGCATAAGGCACTTCCACTCATGGGCGTATAAATTGGGAAAACTAAAAATCAGCAAGACACAGGCACCCCAAAGTTTAGGGCTGCTCTGTTGACAAGAACCTCCACTTCGTTACACCTTAAATATCCCAGGAAAGAGAAAAATGGATAAGGAAGTTGTGGTCCTTATGTACAATGGCATATCACTCAGCCATGAAATTAACGTCATAAGGCTAGTAGCAGCATGATGAGAGGATTTAGGTACGACGATTCTAAGTGAAATAAGTCACACAGAAAAAGACACTTATCATAAGATATCACTTAGAGAGGGAATGTAAAAACCGCTACACTTGAACTGAATTACAAAACAGAACAGCGTCACACGTTTACAAAACACACTATGGCTGCTTAACGGGAAAGGTGAGGTCGGGTGAGGGAGAAAACAAGGGTTTCAAATTAGCTCAGATACCGTTCCATAAACCCAATATGTAATAGACAAGACCTACTCCTTGCTCAGTGAACTGGACTCGACACCCCCTATTCACCGCCCAAGAATATACCTGACTAGGAAGAATCTTCAAAGCTATGTATTGATATCTCTCTGTAAATGAGTCAAGTGGGTGTAAAGCAGCATAAACAGAGCAGTGAAAAGCAGCTAAACCCCATTATAAAAATCAATTACTTTTAAAATCCCGTGAAACAAAGACAGTGAAAGAGAGAGAAATTCTTACAAAATTCGTTCAGGGGCTGTGATGCCACCTGGATTGACCATCTCTAGACCCACAGCTGATTGAGACATAAGGGTGGACACTCTTGGGGCTGAGAGTTTTGGTGAGGTTGGGTGAGCAAACGCAGACCCTTTAAAGTAACACTGCGTGGTACCCATCCCATGGGTCCCAAATCTCCAGGTTCAAGGGCATCTTCCTACATCGAAAACATGCATGAGAAACCCAGAAGATGGTACACCGTGTGATCGGGAAAGGTTTCGAAAACGCACCTCATTTCTCATCTCCTTGTGCTCGGGTTCGCCATTCCAGCCGCGTTAGTAGCAATCTCCCTCCGTGGAGAATCAGCACCTTTAACCTCCTGTTCCGTACAGGTTGCAATTTGTCCTGAGGATGAACGGGAAGAGGGGGAACCAATGAGAGACTAGCTCTAGGTGTTGGGACAGGCACAGGTCACTCTATTTTCCCATCAGGAAGAAGAATTAACCACAGGCTCAGCCTGCCGCCCGGAACCAGAATAGGGCCTGAAGCAATCCTGCGCTTTTGCGGCCAGCTCCGAAGAAAGCGAGTTGAAAAATGGAGCTCAGGGGCACTGCAATTCACAAACCTGCAGAGTTAGAAATGATAACTCTCGTCCACAAATATATTGAGGGAAGGCAACGAAGAGGATTTGAAAGCAAGGCAGAATTGCAGGAAACAGATTTCAGGAGGTAGATTCGAATCGCCTTTAAAGCACAGGAAAGGCGGCAAAACCTCGACCATGATGCCCTTGGCCAAAAAGGGCGTATGCGTTTTTTCCTGAATATATTCAGGAAAAAACGCATACGCCCTTTTTGGCCAACCAAGCAACCTGGAAAGGCAAATCAGCGCTACAAAGAAGTCTCGCTTCCCATCGGTCAAAAGGGCCATGCTGAATAAAGTGTCAAAACCAGAAATGCAGGACAGGCCATGGAGAAACGGGAGCCTTGCTACGCTGATGGGCGGCATGTAAATTGCCAACAGCCACTCTGGAGAAGTGTACGGTGTGTCCTGAAACCTCTAAAAAACTCAGCTTAGAGAGCATAGGGCACTTCCACTCATGGGTGTATAAATTGGGAAAAGTAAAAATCAGCAAGACACAGGCACCCCAAAGTTTAGGGCTGCTCTGTTGACAAGAACCTCCACTTCGTTACACCTTAAATATCCCAGGAAAGAAAAAAATGGATAAAGAAGTTGTGGTCCTTATGTACAATGGAATATCACTCAGCCAGGAAATCAACGTCATAAGGCTAGTAGCAGCATGATGAGTGGATTTAGGTACGACGATTCTAAGTGAAATAAGTCAACCAGAAAACGACACTTATCATAAGATATCACTTATAGAGGGAATGTAAAAACCGCTACACTTGAACTGAATTACAAAACAGAACAGAGACACACGTTTACAAAACACACTATGGCTGCTTAACGGGAAAGGTGAGGTCGGGTGAGCCAGGAAACAAGGGTTTCAAATTAGCTCAGATACCGTTCAATAAACCCAATATGTAATAGACAAGACCTACTCCTTGCTCAGTGAACTGGACGCAAAAACCCCCTATTCACCGCCCAAGAATATATCTGACTAGGAAGAATCTTCAAAGCTATGTATTGATATCTCTCTGTAAGTGAGTCAAGTGGGTGTAAAGCAGCATAAAAACAGCAGTGAAAAGCAGCTAAACCCCATTATAAAAATCAATTACTTTTAAAAACCCGTGAAACAAAGACAGTGAAAGAGAGAGAAATTCTTACAATATTCGTTCAGGGGCTGTGATGCCACCTGGATTGACCATCTCTAGACCCACAGCTGATTGAGACATAAGGGTGGACACTCTTGTGGCTGAGAGGTTTGGTCAGGTTGGTTGAGGAAACGCAGGCCCTTTAAAGTAATACTGCGTGGTACCCATCCCATGGGTCCCAAATCTCCAAGTTCAAGGGCATCTTCCTACATCGAAAACATGCATGAGAAACCCAGAAGATGGTACACCGTGTGATCGGGAAAGGTTTCTAAAACGCACCTCATTTCTCATCTCCTTGTGCTCGGGTTCGCCATTCCAGCCGCGTTAGTAGCAATCTCCCTCCGTGGAGAATCAGCACCTTTAACCTCCTGTTCCGTACAGGTTGCAATTTGTCCTGAGGATGAACGGGAAGAGGGGGAACCAATGAGAGACTAGCTCTAGGTGTTGGGACAGGCACAGGTCACTCTATTTTCCCATCAGGAAGAAGAATTAACCACAGGCTCAGCCTGCCGCCCGGAAGCAGAACAGGGCCTGAAGCAATCCTGCGCTTTTGCGGCCAGCTCCGAAGAAAGCGAGTTGAAAAATGGAGCTCAGGGGCACTGCAATTCACAAACCTGCAGAGTTAGAAATGATAACTCTCGTCCACAAATATATTGAGGGAAGGCAACGAAGAGGATTTGAAAGCAAGGCAGAATTGCAGGAAACAGATTTCAGGAGGTAGATTCGAATCGCCTTTAAAGCACAGGAAAGGCGGCAAAACCTCGACCATGATGCCCTTGGCCAAAAAGGGCGTATGCGTTTTTTCCTGAATATATTCAGGAAAAAACGCATACGCCCTTTTTGGCCAACCAAGCAACCTGGAAAGGCAAATCAGCGCTACAAAGAAGTCTCGCTTCCCATCGGTCAAAAGGGCCATGCTGAATAAAGTGTCAAAACCAGAAATGCAGGACAGGCCATGGAGAAACGGGAGCCTTGCTACGCTGATGGGCGCGATGTAAATTGCCAACAGCCACTCTGGAGAAGTGTACGGTGTGTCCTGAAACCTCTAAAAAACTCAGCTTAGAGAGCATAGGGCACTTCCACTCATGGGTGTATAAATTGGGACAAGTAAAAATCAGCAAGACACAGGCACCCCAAAGTTTAGGGCTGCTCTGTTGACAAGAACCTCCACTTCGTTACACCTTAAATATCCCAGGAAAGAAAAAAATGGATAAAGAAGTTGTGGTCCTTATGTACAATGGAATATCACTCAGCCAGGAAATCAACGTCATAAGGCTAGTAGCAGCATGATGAGTGGATTTAGGTACGACGATTCTAAGTGAAATAAGTCAACCAGAAAACGACACTTATCATAAGATATCACTTATAGAGGGAATGTAAAAACCGCTACACTTGAACTGAATTACAAAACAGAACAGAGACACACGTTTACAAAACACACTATGGCTGCTTAACGGGAAAGGTGAGGTCGGGTGAGGCAGAAAACAAGGGTTTCAAATTAGCTCAGATACCGTTCAATAAACCCAATATGTAATAGACAAGACCTACTCCTTGCTCAGTGAACTGGACGCAAAAACCCCCTATTCACCGCCCAAGAATATATCTGACTAGGAAGAATCTTCAAAGCTATGTATTGATATCTCTCTGTAAGTGAGTCAAGTGGGTGTAAAGCAGCATAAAAACAGCAGTGAAAAGCAGCTAAACCCCATTATAAAAATCAATTACTTTTAAAAACCCGTGAAACAAAGACAGTGAAAGAGAGAGAAATTCTTACAATATTCGTTCAGGGGCTGTGATGCCACCTGGATTGACCATCTCTAGACCCACAGCTGATTGAGACATAAGGGTGGACACTCTTGTGGCTGAGAGGTTTGGTCAGGTTGGTTGAGGAAACGCAGGCCCTTTAAAGTAATACTGCGTGGTACCCATCCCATGGGTCCCAAATCTCCAAGTTCAAGGGCATCTTCCTATAACAAAAACATGCATGAGAAACCCAGAAGATGGTACACCGTGTGATCGGGAAAGGTTTCAAAAACGCACCTCATTTCTCATCTCCTTGTGCTCGGGTTGGCCATTACAGCCGCTTTACTAGCAATCTCCCTCCTTCGAGAATCAGCACCTTCAACCTCCTGTTCCGTACAGGTTGCAAATTGTCCTGAGGATGAACGGGAAGAGGGGGAACCAGTGAGAGACTAGCTCTAGGTGTTGGGACAGGCACAGGTCACTCTATTTTCCCATCAGGAAGAAGAATTAACCACAGGCTCAGCCTGCCGCCCGGAAGCAGAACAGGGCCTGAAGCAATCCTGTGCTTTTGCGGCCAGCTCCCAAAAAAACGAGTTGAAAAATCGAGCTCAGGGGCACTGCAATTCACAAACCTGCAGAGTTATAAATGATAACTCTCGTCCACAAATATATTGAGGGAAGGCAACGAGGAGGATTTGAAAGCAAGGCAGAATTGCAGGAAACAGATTTCAGGAGGTAGAGTCGAATCGCCTTTAAAGCACAGGAAAAGCGGCAAAACCTCGACCATGATGCCCTTGGCCAAAAAGGGCGTATGCGTTTTTTCCTGAATATATTCAGGAAAAGACGCATACGCCCTTTTTGGCCAACCAAGCAACCTGGAAAGGCAAATCAGCGCTACAAAGAAGTCTCGCTTCCCATCGGTCAAAAGGGCCATGCTGAATAAAGTGTCAAAACCAGAAATGCAGGACAGGCCATGGAGAAACGGGAGCCTTACTACGCTGATGGGCGGGATGTAAATTGCCAACAGCCACTCTGGAGAAGTGTACGGTGTTTCCTGAAACATCTAAAGAACTCAGCATAGAGAGCATAAGGCACTTCCACTCATGGGCGTATAAATTGGGAAAACTAAAAATCAGCAAGACACAGGCACCCCAAAGTTTAGGGCTGCTCTGTTGACAAGAACCTCCACTTCGTTACACCTTAAATATCCCAGGAAAGAGAAAAATGGATAAGGAAGTTGTGGTCCTTATGTACAATGGCATATCACTCAGCCATGAAATTAACGTCATAAGGCTAGTAGCAGCATGATGAGAGGATTTAGGTACGACGATTCTAAGTGAAATAAGTCACACAGAAAAAGACACTTATCATAAGATATCACTTAGAGAGGGAATGTAAAAACCGCTACACTTGAACTGAATTACAAAACAGAACAGCGTCACACGTTTACAAAACACACTATGGCTGCTTAACGGGAAAGGTGAGGTCGGGTGAGGGAGAAAACAAGGGTTTCAAATTAGCTCAGATACCGTTCCATAAACCCAATATGTAATAGACAAGACCTACTCCTTGCTCAGTGAACTGGACTCGACACCCCCTATTCACCGCCCAAGAATATACCTGACTAGGAAGAATCTTCAAAGCTATGTATTGATATCTCTCTGTAAATGAGTCAAGTGGGTGTAAAGCAGCATAAACAGAGCAGTGAAAAGCAGCTAAACCCCATTATAAAAATCAATTACTTTTAAAATCCCGTGAAACAAAGACAGTGAAAGAGAGAGAAATTCTTACAAAATTCGTTCAGGGGCTGTGATGCCACCTGGATTGACCATCTCTAGACCCACAGCTGATTGAGACATAAGGGTGGACACTCTTGGGGCTGAGAGTTTTGGTGAGGTTGGGTGAGCAAACGCAGACCCTTTAAAGTAACACTGCGTGGTACCCATCCCATGGGTCCCAAATCTCCAGGTTCAAGGGCATCTTCCTACATCGAAAACATGCATGAGAAACCCAGAAGATGGTACACCGTGTGATCGGGAAAGGTTTCTAAAACGCACCTCATTTCTCATCTCCTTGTGCTCGGGTTCGCCATTCCAGCCGCGTTAGTAGCAATCTCCCTCCGTGGAGAATCAGCACCTTTAACCTCCTGTTCTGTACAGGTTGCAATTTGTCCTGAGGATGAACGGGAAGAGGGGGAACCAATGAGAGACTAGCTCTAGGTGTTGGGACAGGCACAGGTCACTCTATTTTCCCATCAGGAAGAAGAATTAACCACAGGCTCAGCCTGCCGCCCGGAACCAGAATAGGGCCTGAAGCAATCCTGCGCTTTTGCGGCCAGCTCTGAAGAAAGCGAGTTGAAAAATGGAGCTCAGGGGCACTGCAATTCACAAACCTGCAGAGTTAGAAATGATAACTCTCGTCCACAAATATATTGAGGGAAGGCAACGAAGAGGATTTGAAAGCAAGGCAGAATTGCAGGAAACAGATTTCAGGAGGTAGATTCGAATCGCCTTTAAAGCACAGGAAAGGCGGCAAAACCTCGACCATGATGCCCTTGGCCAAAAAGGGCGTATGCGTTTTTTCCTGAATATATTCAGGAAAAAACGCATACGCCCTTTTTGGCCAACCAAGCAACCTGGAAAGGCAAATCAGCGCTACAAAGAAGTCTCGCTTCCCATCGGTCAAAAGGGCCATGCTGAATAAAGTGTCAAAACCAGAAATGCAGGACAGGCCATGGAGAAACGGGAGCCTTGCTACGCTGATGGGCGCGATGTAAATTGCCAACAGCCACTCTGGAGAAGTGTACGGTGTGTCCTGAAACCTCTAAAAAACTCAGCTTAGAGAGCATAGGGCACTTCCACTCATGGGTGTATAAATTGGGACAAGTAAAAATCAGCAAGACACAGGCACCCCAAAGTTTAGGGCTGCTCTGTTGACAAGAACCTCCACTTCGTTACACCTTAAATATCCCAGGAAAGAAAAAATTGGATAAAGAAGTTGTGGTCCTTATGTACAATGGAATATCACTCAGCCAGGAAATCAACGTCATAAGGCTAGTAGCAGCATGATGAGTGGATTTAGGTACGACGATTCTAAGTGAAATAAGTCAACCAGAAAACGACACTTATCATAAGATATCACTTATAGAGGGAATGTAAAAACCGCTACACTTGAACTGAATTACAAAACAGAACAGAGACACACGTTTACAAAACACACTATGGCTGCTTAACGGGAAAGGTGAGGTCGGGTGAGGCAGAAAACAAGGGTTTCAAATTAGCTCAGATACCGTTCAATAAACCCAATATGTAATAGACAAGACCTACTCCTTGCTCAGTGAACTGGACGCAAAAACCCCCTATTCACCGCCCAAGAATATATCTGACTAGGAAGAATCTTCAAAGCTATGTATTGATATCTCTCTGTAAGTGAGTCAAGTGGGTGTAAAGCAGCATAAAAACAGCAGTGAAAAGCAGCTAAACCCCATTATAAAAATCAATTACTTTTAAAAACCCGTGAAACAAAGACAGTGAAAGAGAGAGAAATTCTTACAATATTCGTTCAGGGGCTGTGATGCCACCTGGATTGACCATCTCTAGACCCACAGCTGATTGAGACATAAGGGTGGACACTCTTGTGGCTGAGAGGTTTGGTCAGGTTGGTTGAGGAAACGCAGGCCCTTTAAAGTAATACTGCGTGGTACCCATCCCATGGGTCCCAAATCTCCAAGTTCAAGGGCATCTTCCTATAACAAAAACATGCATGAGAAACCCAGAAGATGGTACACCGTGTGATCGGGAAAGGTTTCGAAAACGCACCTCATTTCTCATCTCCTTGTGCTCGGGTTGGCCATTACAGCCGCTTTACTAGCAATCTCCCTCCTTCGAGAATCAGCACCTTCAACCTCCTGTTCCGTACAGGTTGCAAATTGTCCTGAGGATGAACGGGAAGAGGGGGAACCAGTGAGAGACTAGCTCTAGGTGTTGGGACAGGCACAGGTCACTCTATTTTCCCATCAGGAAGAAGAATTAACCACAGGCTCAGCCTGCCGCCCGGAAGCAGAACAGGGCCTGAAGCAATCCTGTGCTTTTGCGGCCAGCTCCCAAAAAAACGAGTTGAAAAATCGAGCTCAGGGGCACTGCAATTCACAAACCTGCAGAGTTATAAATGATAACTCTCGTCCACAAATATATTGAGGGAAGGCAACGAGGAGGATTTGAAAGCAAGGCAGAATTGCAGGAAACAGATTTCAGGAGGTAGAGTCGAATCGCCTTTAAAGCACAGGAAAAGCGGCAAAACCTCGACCATGATGCCCTTGGCCAAAAAGGGCGTATGCGTTTTTTCCTGAATATATTCAGGAAAAAACGCATACGCCCTTTTTGGCCAACCAAGCAACCTGGAAAGGCAAATCAGCGCTACAAAGAAGTCTCGCTTCCCATCGGTCAAAAGGGCCATGCTGAATAAAGTGTCAAAACCAGAAATGCAGGACAGGCCATGGAGAAACGGGAGCCTTGCTACGCTGATGGGCGGGATGTAAATTGCCAACAGCCACTCTGGAGAAGTGTACGGTGTTTCCTGAAACATCTAAAGAACTCAGCATAGAGAGCATAAGGCACTTCCACTCATGGGCATATAAATTGGGAAAACTAAAAATCAGCAAGACACAGGCACCCCAAAGTTTAGGGCTGCTCTGTTGACAAGAACCTCCACTTCGTTACACCTTAAATATCCCAGGAAAGAGAAAAATGGATAAGGAAGTTGTGGTCCTTATGTACAATGGCATATCACTCAGCCATGAAATTAACGTCATAAGGCTAGTAGCAGCATGATGAGAGGATTTAGGTACGACGATTCTAAGTGAAATAAGTCACACAGAAAAAGACACTTATCATAAGATATCACTTAGAGAGGGAATGTAAAAACCGCTACACTTGAACTGAATTACAAAACAGAACAGCGTCACACGTTTACAAAACACACTATGGCTGCTTAACGGGAAAGGTGAGGTCGGGTGAGGGAGAAAACAAGGGTTTCAAATTAGCTCAGATACCGTTCCATAAACCCAATATGTAATAGACAAGACCTACTCCTTGCTCAGTGAACTGGACTCGACACCCCCTATTCACCGCCCAAGAATATACCTGACTAGGAAGAATCTTCAAAGCTATGTATTGATATCTCTCTGTAAATGAGTCAAGTGGGTGTAAAGCAGCATAAACAGAGCAGTGAAAAGCAGCTAAACCCCATTATAAAAATCAATTACTTTTAAAATCCCGTGAAACAAAGACAGTGAAAGAGAGAGAAATTCTTACAAAATTCGTTCAGGGGCTGTGATGCCACCTGGATTGACCATCTCTAGACCCACAGCTGATTGAGACATAAGGGTGGACACTCTTGGGGCTGAGAGTTTTGGTGAGGTTGGGTGAGCAAACGCAGACCCTTTAAAGTAACACTGCGTGGTACCCATCCCATGGGTCCCAAATCTCCAGGTTCAAGGGCATCTTCCTACATCGAAAACATGCATGAGAAACCCAGAAGATGGTACACCGTGTGATCGGGAAAGGTTTCTAAAACGCACCTCATTTCTCATCTCCTTGTGCTCGGGTTCGCCATTCCAGCCGCGTTAGTAGCAATCTCCCTCCGTGGAGAATCAGCACCTTTAACCTCCTGTTCCGTACAGGTTGCAATTTGTCCTGAGGATGAACGGGAAGAGGGGGAACCAATGAGAGACTAGCTCTAGGTGTTGGGACAGGCACAGGTCACTCTATTTTCCCATCAGGAAGAAGAATTAACCACAGGCTCAGCCTGCCGCCCGGAACCAGAATAGGGCCTGAAGCAATCCTGCGCTTTTGCGGCCAGCTCCGAAGAAAGCGAGTTGAAAAATGGAGCTCAGGGGCACTGCAATTCACAAACCTGCAGAGTTAGAAATGATAACTCTCGTCCACAAATATATTGAGGGAAGGCAACGAAGAGGATTTGAAAGCAAGGCAGAATTGCAGGAAACAGATTTCAGGAGGTAGATTCGAATCGCCTTTAAAGCACAGGAAAGGCGGCAAAACCTCGACCATGATGCCCTTGGCCAAAAAGGGCGTATGCGTTTTTTCCTGAATATATTCAGGAAAAAACGCATACGCCCTTTTTGGCCAACCAAGCAACCTGGAAAGGCAAATCAGCGCTACAAAGAAGTCTCGCTTCCCATCGGTCAAAAGGGCCATGCTGAATAAAGTGTCAAAACCAGAAATGCAGGACAGGCCATGGAGAAACGGGAGCCTTGCTACGCTGATGGGCGCGATGTAAATTGCCAACAGCCACTCTGGAGAAGTGTACGGTGTGTCCTGAAACCTCTAAAAAACTCAGCTTAGAGAGCATAGGGCACTTCCACTCATGGGTGTATAAATTGGGACAAGTAAAAATCAGCAAGACACAGGCACCCCAAAGTTTAGGGCTGCTCTGTTGACAAGAACCTCCACTTCGTTACACCTTAAATATCCCAGGAAAGAAAAAAATGGATAAAGAAGTTGTGGTCCTTATGTACAATGGAATATCACTCAGCCAGGAAATCAACGTCATAAGGCTAGTAGCAGCATGATGAGTGGATTTAGGTACGACGATTCTAAGTGAAATAAGTCAACCAGAAGACGACACTTATCATAAGATATCACTTATAGAGGGAATGTAAAAACCGCTACACTTGAACTGAATTACAAAACAGAACAGAGACACACGTTTACAAAACACACTATGGCTGCTTAACGGGAAAGGTGAGGTCGGGTGAGGGAGAAAACAAGGGTTTCAAATTAGCTCAGATACCGTTCCATAAACCCAATATGTAATAGACAAGACCTACTCCTTGCTCAGTGAACTGGACTCGACACCCCCTATTCACCGCCCAAGAATATACCTGACTAGGAAGAATCTTCAAAGCTATGTATTGATATCTCTCTGTAAATGAGTCAAGTGGGTGTAAAGCAGCATAAACAGAGCAGTGAAAAGCAGCTAAACCCCATTATAAAAATCAATTACTTTTAAAATCCCGTGAAACAAAGACAGTGAAAGAGAGAGAAATTCTTACAAAATTCGTTCAGGGGCTGTGATGCCACCTGGATTGACCATCTCTAGACCCACAGCTGATTGAGACATAAGGGTGGACACTCTTGGGGCTGAGAGGTTTGGTGAGGTTGGGTGAGCAAACGCAGACCCTTTAAAGTAATACTGCGTGGTACCCATCCCATGGGTCCCAAATCTCCAGGTTCAAGGGCATCTTCCTACATCGAAAACATGCATGAGAAACCCAGAAGATGGTACACCGTGTGATCGGGAAAGGTTTCTAAAACGCACCTCATTTCTCATCTCCTTGTGCTCGGGTTCGCCATTCCAGCCGCGTTAGTAGCAATCTCCCTCCGTGGAGAATCAGCACCTTTAACCTCCTGTTCCGTACAGGGTGCAATTTGTCCTGAGGATGAACGGGAAGAGGGGGAACCAATGAGAGACTAGCTCTAGGTGTTGGGACAGGCACAGGTCACTCTATTTTCCCATCAGGAAGAAGAATTAACCACAGGCTCAGCCTGCCGCCCGGAACCAGAATAGGGCCTGAAGCAATCCTGCGCTTTTGCGGCCAGCTCCGAAGAAAGCGAGTTGAAAAATGGAGCTCAGGGGCACTGCAATTCACAAACCTGCAGAGTTAGAAATGATAACTCTCGTCCACAAATATATTGAGGGAAGGCAACGAAGAGGATTTGAAAGCAAGGCAGAATTGCAGGAAACAGATTTCAGGAGGTAGATTCGAATCGCCTTTAAAGCACAGGAAAGGCGGCAAAACCTCGACCATGATGCCCTTGGCCAAAAAGGGCGTATGCGTTTTTTCCTGAATATATTCAGGAAAAAACGCATACGCCCTTTTTGGCCAACCAAGCAACCTGGAAAGGCAAATCAGCGCTACAAAGAAGTCTCGCTTCCCATCGGTCAAAAGGGCCATGCTGAATAAAGTGTCAAAACCAGAAATGCAGGACAGGCCATGGAGAAACGGGAGCCTTGCTACGCTGATGGGCGTGATGTAAATTGCCAACAGACACTCTGGAGAAGTGTACGGTGTGTCCTGAAACCTCTAAAAAACTCAGCTTAGAGAGCATAGGGCACTTCCACTCATGGGTGTATAAATTGGGAAAAGTAAAAATCAGCAAGACACAGGCACCCCAAAGTTTAGGGCTGCTCTGTTGACAAGAACCTCCACTTCGTTACACCTTAAATATCCCAGGAAAGAAAAAAATGGATAAAGAAGTTGTGGTCCTTATGTACAATGGAATATCACTCAGCCAGGAAATCAACGTCATAAGGCTAGTAGCAGCATGATGAGTGGATTTAGGTACGACGATTCTAAGTGAAATAAGTCAACCAGAAAACGACACTTATCATAAGATATCACTTATAGAGGGAATGTAAAAACCGCTACACTTGAACTGAATTACAAAACAGAACAGAGACACACGTTTACAAAACACACTATGGCTGCTTAACGGGAAAGGTGAGGTCGGGTGAGGCAGAAAACAAGGGTTTCAAATTAGCTCAGATACCGTTCAATAAACCCAATATGTAATAGACAAGACCTACTCCTTGCTCAGTGAACTGGACGCAAAAACCCCCTATTCACCGCCCAAGAATATATCTGACTAGGAAGAATCTTCAAAGCTATGTATTGATATCTCTCTGTAAGTGAGTCAAGTGGGTGTAAAGCAGCATAAAAACAGCAGTGAAAAGCAGCTAAACCCCATTATAAAAATCAATTACTTTTAAAAACCCGTGAAACAAAGACAGTGAAAGAGAGAGAAATTCTTACAATATTCGTTCAGGGGCTGTGATGCCACCTGGATTGACCATCTCTAGACCCACAGCTGATTGAGACATAAGGGTGGACACTCTTGTGGCTGAGAGGTTTGGTCAGGTTGGTTGAGGAAACGCAGGCCCTTTAAAGTAATACTGCGTGGTACCCATCCCATGGGTCCCAAATCTCCAAGTTCAAGGGCATCTTCCTATAACAAAAACATGCATGAGAAACCCAGAAGATGGTACACCGTGTGATCGGGAAAGGTTTCGAAAACGCACCTCATTTCTCATCTCCTTGTGCTCGGGTTGGCCATTACAGCCGCTTTACTAGCAATCTCCCTCCTTCGAGAATCAGCACCTTCAACCTCCTGTTCCGTACAGGTTGCAAATTGTCCTGAGGATGAACGGGAAGAGGGGGAACCAGTGAGAGACTAGCTCTAGGTGTTGGGACAGGCACAGGTCACTCTATTTTCCCATCAGGAAGAAGAATTAACCACAGGCTCAGCCTGTCGCCCGGAAGCAGAACAGGGCCTGAAGCAATCCTGTGCTTTTGCGGCCAGCTCCCAAAAAAGCGAGTTGAAAAATCGAGCTCAGGGGCACTGCAATTCACAAACCTGCAGAGTTATAAATGATAACTCTCGTCCACAAATATATTGAGGGAAGGCAACGAGGAGGATTTGAAAGCAAGGCAGAATTGCAGGAAACAGATTTCAGGAGGTAGAGTCGAATCGCCTTTAAAGCACAGGAAAAGCGGCAAAACCTCGACCATGATGCCCTTGGCCAAAAAGGGCGTATGCGTTTTTTCCTGAATATATTCAGGAAAAAACGCATACGCCCTTTTTGGCCAACCAAGCAACCTGGAAAGGCAAATCAGCGCTACAAAGAAGTCTCGCTTCCCATCGGTCAAAAGGGCCATGCTGAATAAAGTGTCAAAACCAGAAATGCAGGACAGGCCATGGAGAAACGGGAGCCTTACTACGCTGATGGGTGGGATGTAAATTGCCAACAGCCACTCTGGAGAAGTGTACGGTGTTTCCTGAAACATCTAAAGAACTCAGCATAGAGAGCATAAGGCACTTCCACTCATGGGCGTATAAATTGGGAAAACTAAAAATCAGCAAGACACAGGCACCCCAAAGTTTAGGGCTGCTCTGTTGACAAGAACCTCCACTTCGTTACACCTTAAATATCCCAGGAAAGAGAAAAATGGATAAGGAAGTTGTGGTCCTTATGTACAATGGCATATCACTCAGCCATGAAATTAACGTCATAAGGCTAGTAGCAGCATGATGAGAGGATTTAGGTACGACGATTCTAAGTGAAATAAGTCACACAGAAAAAGACACTTATCATAAGATATCACTTAGAGAGGGAATGTAAAAACCGCTACACTTGAACTGAATTACAAAACAGAACAGCGTCACACGTTTACAAAACACACTATGGCTGCTTAACGGGAAAGGTGAGGTCGGGTGAGGGAGAAAACAAGGGTTTCAAATTAGCTCAGATACCGTTCCATAAACCCAATATGTAATAGACAAGACCTACTCCTTGCTCAGTGAACTGGACTCGACACCCCCTATTCACCGCCCAAGAATATACCTGACTAGGAAGAATCTTCAAAGCTATGTATTGATATCTCTCTGTAAATGAGTCAAGTGGGTGTAAAGCAGCATAAACAGAGCAGTGAAAAGCAGCTAAACCCCATTATAAAAATCAATTACTTTTAAAATCCCGTGAAACAAAGACAGTGAAAGAGAGAGAAATTCTTACAAAATTCGTTCAGGGGCTGTGATGCCACCTGGATTGACCATCTCTAGACCCACAGCTGATTGAGACATAAGGGTGGACACTCTTGGGGCTGAGAGTTTTGGTGAGGTTGGGTGAGCAAACGCAGACCCTTTAAAGTAACACTGCGTGGTACCCATCCCATGGGTCCCAAATCTCCAGGTTCAAGGGCATCTTCCTACATCGAAAACATGCATGAGAAACCCAGAAGATGGTACACCGTGTGATCGGGAAAGGTTTCTAAAACGCACCTCATTTCTCATCTCCTTGTGCTCGGGTTCGCCATTCCAGCCGCGTTAGTAGCAATCTCCCTCCGTGGAGAATCAGCACCTTTAACCTCCTGTTCCGTACAGGTTGCAATTTGTCCTGAGGATGAACGGGAAGAGGGGGAACCAATGAGAGACTAGCTCTAGGTGTTGGGACAGGCACAGGTCACTCTATTTTCCCATCAGGAAGAAGAATTAACCACAGGCTCAGCCTGCCGCCCGGAACCAGAATAGGGCCTGAAGCAATCCTGCGCTTTTGCGGCCAGCTCCGAAGAAAGCGAGTTGAAAAATGGAGCTCAGGGGCACTGCAATTCACAAACCTGCAGAGTTAGAAATGATAACTCTCGTCCACAAATATATTGAGGGAAGGCAACGAAGAGGATTTGAAAGCAAGGCAGAATTGCAGGAAACAGATTTCAGGAGGTAGATTCGAATCGCCTTTAAAGCACAGGAAAGGCGGCAAAACCTCGACCATGATGCCCTTGGCCAAAAAGGGCGTATGCGTTTTTTCCTGAATATATTCAGGAAAAAACGCATACGCCCTTTTTGGCCAACCAAGCAACCTGGAAAGGCAAATCAGCGCTACAAAGAAGTCTCGCTTCCCATCGGTCAAAAGGGCCATGCTGAATAAAGTGTCAAAACCAGAAATGCAGGACAGGCCATGGAGAAACGGGAGCCTTGCTACGCTGATGGGCGCGATGTAAATTGCCAACAGCCACTCTGGAGAAGTGTACGGTGTGTCCTGAAACCTCTAAAAAACTCAGCTTAGAGAGCATAGGGCACTTCCACTCATGGGTGTATAAATTGGGAAAAGTAAAAATCAGCAAGACACAGGCACCCCAAAGTTTAGGGCTGCTCTGTTGACAAGAACCTCCACTTCGTTACACCTTAAATATCCCAGGAAAGAAAAAAATGGATAAAGAAGTTGTGGTCCTTATGTACAATGGAATATCACTCAGCCAGGAAATCAACGTCATAAGGCTAGTAGCAGCATGATGAGTGGATTTAGGTACGACGATTCTAAGTGAAATAAGTCAACCAGAAAACGACACTTATCATAAGATATCACTTATAGAGGGAATGTAAAAACCGCTACACTTGAACTGAATTACAAAACAGAACAGAGACACACGTTTACAAAACACACTATGGCTGCTTAACGGGAAAGGTGAGGTCGGGTGAGGCAGAAAACAAGGGTTTCAAATTAGCTCAGATACCGTTCAATAAACCCAATATGTAATAGACAAGACCTACTCCTTGCTCAGTGAACTGGACGCAAAAACCCCCTATTCACCGCCCAAGAATATATCTGACTAGGAAGAATCTTCAAAGCTATGTATTGATATCTCTCTGTAAGTGAGTCAAGTGGGTGTAAAGCAGCATAAAAACAGCAGTGAAAAGCAGCTAAACCCCATTATAAAAATCAATTACTTTTAAAAACCCGTGAAACAAAGACAGTGAAAGAGAGAGAAATTCTTACAATATTCGTTCAGGGGCTGTGATGCCACCTGGATTGACCATCTCTAGACCCACAGCTGATTGAGACATAAGGGTGGACACTCTTGGGGCTGAGAGGTTTGGTCAGGTTGGTTGAGGAAACGCAGGCCCTTTAAAGTAATACTGCGTGGTACCCATCCCATGGGTCCCAAATCTCCAAGTTCAAGGGCATCTTCCTATAACAAAAACATGCATGAGAAACCCAGAAGATGGTACACCGTGTGATCGGGAAAGGTTTCGAAAACGCACCTCATTTCTCATCTCCTTGTGCTCGGGTTGGCCATTACAGCCGCTTTACTAGCAATCTCCCTCCTTCGAGAATCAGCACCTTCAACCTCCTGTTCCGTACAGGTTGCAAATTGTCCTGAGGATGAACGGGAAGAGGGGGAACCAGTGAGAGACTAGCTCTAGGTGTTGGGACAGGCACAGGTCACTCTATTTTCCCATCAGGAAGAAGAATTAACCACAGGCTCAGCCTGCCGCCCGGAAGCAGAACAGGGCCTGAAGCAATCCTGTGCTTTTGCGGCCAGCTCCCAAAAAAACGAGTTGAAAAATCGAGCTCAGGGGCACTGCAATTCACAAACCTGCAGAGTTATAAATGATAACTCTCGTCCACAAATATATTGAGGGAAGGCAACGAGGAGGATTTGAAAGCAAGGCAGAATTGCAGGAAACAGATTTCAGGAGGTAGAGTCGAATCGTCTTTAAAGCACAGGAAAAGCGGCAAAACCTCGACCATGATGCCCTTGGCCAAAAAGGGCGTATGCGTTTTTTCCTGAATATATTCAGGAAAAAACGCATACGCCCTTTTTGGCCAACCAAGCAACCTGGAAAGGCAAATCAGCGCTACAAAGAAGTCTCGCTTCCCATCGGTCAAAAGGGCCATGCTGAATAAAGTGTCAAAACCAGAAATGCAGGACAGGCCATGGAGAAACGGGAGCCTTACTACGCTGATGGGTGGGATGTAAATTGCCAACAGCCACTCTGGAGAAGTGTACGGTGTTTCCTGAAACATCTAAAGAACTCAGCATAGAGAGCATAAGGCACTTCCACTCATGGGCGTATAAATTGGGAAAACTAAAAATCAGCAAGACACAGGCACCCCAAAGTTTAGGGCTGCTCTGTTGACAAGAACCTCCACTTCGTTACACCTTAAATATCCCAGGAAAGAGAAAAATGGATAAGGAAGTTGTGGTCCTTATGTACAATGGCATATCACTCAGCCATGAAATTAACGTCATAAGGCTAGTAGCAGCATGATGAGAGGATTTAGGTACGACGATTCTAAGTGAAATAAGTCACACAGAAAAAGACACTTATCATAAGATATCACTTAGAGAGGGAATGTAAAAACCGCTACACTTGAACTGAATTACAAAACAGAACAGCGTCACACGTTTACAAAACACACTATGGCTGCTTAACGGGAAAGGTGAGGTCGGGTGAGGGAGAAAACAAGGGTTTCAAATTAGCTCAGATACCGTTCCATAAACCCAATATGTAATAGACAAGACCTACTCCTTGCTCAGTGAACTGGACTCGACACCCCCTATTCACCGCCCAAGAATATACCTGACTAGGAAGAATCTTCAAAGCTATGTATTGATATCTCTCTGTAAATGAGTCAAGTGGGTGTAAAGCAGCATAAACAGAGCAGTGAAAAGCAGCTAAACCCCATTATAAAAATCAATTACTTTTAAAATCCCGTGAAACAAAGACAGTGAAAGAGAGAGAAATTCTTACAAAATTCGTTCAGGGGCTGTGATGCCACCTGGATTGACCATCTCTAGACCCACAGCTGATTGAGACATAAGGGTGGACACTCTTGGGGCTGAGAGTTTTGGTGAGGTTGGGTGAGCAAACGCAGACCCTTTAAAGTAACACTGCGTGGTACCCATCCCATGGGTCCCAAATCTCCAGGTTCAAGGGCATCTTCCTACATCGAAAACATGCATGAGAAACCCAGAAGATGGTACACCGTGTGATCGGGAAAGGTTTCTAAAACGCACCTCATTTCTCATCTCCTTGTGCTCGGGTTCGCCATTCCAGCCGCGTTAGTAGCAATCTCCCTCCGTGGAGAATCAGCACCTTTAACCTCCTGTTCCGTACAGGTTGCAATTTGTCCTGAGGATGAACGGGAAGAGGGGGAACCAATGAGAGACTAGCTCTAGGTGTTGGGACAGGCACAGGTCACTCTATTTTCCCATCAGGAAGAAGAATTAACCACAGGCTCAGCCTGCCGCCCGGAACCAGAATAGGGCCTGAAGCAATCCTGCGCTTTTGCGGCCAGCTCCGAAGAAAGCGAGTTGAAAAATGGAGCTCAGGGGCACTGCAATTCACAAACCTGCAGAGTTAGAAATGATAACTCTCGTCCACAAATATATTGAGGGAAGGCAACGAAGAGGATTTGAAAGCAAGGCAGAATTGCAGGAAACAGATTTCAGGAGGTAGATTCGAATCGCCTTTAAAGCACAGGAAAGGCGGCAAAACCTCGACCATGATGCCCTTGGCCAAAAAGGGCGTATGCGTTTTTTCCTGAATATATTCAGGAAAAAACGCATACGCCCTTTTTGGCCAACCAAGCAACCTGGAAAGGCAAATCAGCGCTACAAAGAAGTCTCGCTTCCCATCGGTCAAAAGGGCCATGCTGAATAAAGTGTCAAAACCAGAAATGCAGGACAGGCCATGGAGAAACGGGAGCCTTGCTACGCTGATGGGCGGGATGTAAATTGCCAACAGCCACTCTGGAGAAGTGTACGGTGTGTCCTGAAACCTCTAAAAAACTCAGCTTAGAGAGCATAGGGCACTTCCACTCATGGGTGTATAAATTGGGAAAAGTAAAAATCAGCAAGACACAGGCACCCCAAAGTTTAGGGCTGCTCTGTTGACAAGAACCTCCACTTCGTTACACCTTAAATATCCCAGGAAAGAAAAAAATGGATAAAGAAGTTGTGGTCCTTATGTACAATGGAATATCACTCAGCCAGGAAATCAACGTCATAAGGCTAGTAGCAGCATGATGAGTGGATTTAGGTACGACGATTCTAAGTGAAATAAGTCAACCAGAAAACGACACTTATCATAAGATATCACTTATAGAGGGAATGTAAAAACCGCTACACTTGAACTGAATTACAAAACAGAACAGAGACACACGTTTACAAAACACACTATGGCTGCTTAACGGGAAAGGTGAGGTCGGGTGAGGCAGAAAACAAGGGTTTCAAATTAGCTCAGATACCGTTCAATAAACCCAATATGTAATAGACAAGACCTACTCCTTGCTCAGTGAACTGGACGCAAAAACCCCCTATTCACCGCCCAAGAATATATCTGACTAGGAAGAATCTTCAAAGCTATGTATTGATATCTCTCTGTAAGTGAGTCAAGTGGGTGTAAAGCAGCATAAAAACAGCAGTGAAAAGCAGCTAAACCCCATTATAAAAATCAATTACTTTTAAAAACCCGTGAAACAAAGACAGTGAAAGAGAGAGAAATTCTTACAAAATTCGTTCAGGGGCTGTGATGCCACCTGGATTGACCATCTCTAGACCCACAGCTGATTGAGACATAAGGGTGGACACTCTTGGGGCTGAGAGGTTTGGTGAGGTTGGGTGAGCAAACGCAGACCCTTTAAAGTAATACTGCGTGGTACCCATCCCATGGGTCCCAAATCTCCAGGTTCAAGGGCATCTTCCTACATCGAAAACATGCATGAGAAACCCAGAAGATGGTACACCGTGTGATCGGGAAAGGTTTCTAAAACGCACCTCATTTCTCATCTCCTTGTGCTCGGGTTCGCCATTCCAGCCGCGTTAGTAGCAATCTCCCTCCGTGGAGAATCAGCACCTTTAACCTCCTGTTCCGTACAGGGTGCAATTTGTCCTGAGGATGAACGGGAAGAGGGGGAACCAATGAGAGACTAGCTCTAGGTGTTGGGACAGGCACAGGTCACTCTATTTTCCCATCAGGAAGAAGAATTAACCACAGGCTCAGCCTGCCGCCCGGAACCAGAATAGGGCCTGAAGCAATCCTGCGCTTTTGCGGCCAGCTCCGAAGAAAGCGAGTTGAAAAATGGAGCTCAGGGGCACTGCAATTCACAAACCTGCAGAGTTAGAAATGATAACTCTCGTCCACAAATATATTGAGGGAAGGCAACGAAGAGGATTTGAAAGCAAGGCAGAATTGCAGGAAACAGATTTCAGGAGGTAGATTCGAATCGCCTTTAAAGCACAGGAAAGGCGGCAAAACCTCGACCATGATGCCCTTGGCCAAAAAGGGCGTATGCGTTTTTTCCTGAATATATTCAGGAAAAAACGCATACGCCCTTTTTGGCCAACCAAGCAACCTGGAAAGGCAAATCAGCGCTACAAAGAAGTCTCGCTTCCCATCGGTCAAAAGGGCCATGCTGAATAAAGTGTCAAAACCAGAAATGCAGGACAGGCCATGGAGAAACGGGAGCCTTGCTACGCTGATGGGCGGCATGTAAATTGCCAACAGACACTCTGGAGAAGTGTACGGTGTGTCCTGAAACCTCTAAAAAACTCAGCTTAGAGAGCATAGGGCACTTCCACTCATGGGTGTATAAATTGGGAAAAGTAAAAATCAGCAAGACACAGGCACCCCAAAGTTTAGGGCTGCTCTGTTGACAAGAACCTCCACTTCGTTACACCTTAAATATCCCAGGAAAGAAAAAAATGGATAAAGAAGTTGTGGTCCTTATGTACAATGGAATATCACTCAGCCAGGAAATCAACGTCATAAGGCTAGTAGCAGCATGATGAGTGGATTTAGGTACGACGATTCTAAGTGAAATAAGTCAACCAGAAAACGACACTTATCATAAGATATCACTTATAGAGGGAATGTAAAAACCGCTACACTTGAACTGAATTACAAAACAGAACAGAGACACACGTTTACAAAACACACTATGGCTGCTTAACGGGAAAGGTGAGGTCGGGTGAGGCAGAAAACAAGGGTTTCAAATTAGCTCAGATACCGTTCAATAAACCCAATATGTAATAGACAAGACCTACTCCTTGCTCAGTGAACTGGACGCAAAAACCCCCTATTCACCGCCCAAGAATATATCTGACTAGGAAGAATCTTCAAAGCTATGTATTGATATCTCTCTGTAAGTGAGTCAAGTGGGTGTAAAGCAGCATAAAAACAGCAGTGAAAAGCAGCTAAACCCCATTATAAAAATCAATTACTTTTAAAAACCCGTGAAACAAAGACAGTGAAAGAGAGAGAAATTCTTACAATATTCGTTCAGGGGCTGTGATGCCACCTGGATTGACCATCTCTAGACCCACAGCTGATTGAGACATAAGGGTGGACACTCTTGTGGCTGAGAGGTTTGGTCAGGTTGGTTGAGGAAACGCAGGCCCTTTAAAGTAATACTGCGTGGTACCCATCCCATGGGTCCCAAATCTCCAAGTTCAAGGGCATCTTCCTATAACAAAAACATGCATGAGAAACCCAGAAGATGGTACACCGTGTGATCGGGAAAGGTTTCTAAAACGCACCTCATTTCTCATCTCCTTGTGCTCGGGTTCGCCATTACAGCCGCTTTACTAGCAATCTCCCTCCTTCGAGAATCAGCACCTTCAACCTCCTGTTCCGTACAGGTTGCAAATTGTCCTGAGGATGAACGGGAAGAGGGGGAACCAGTGAGAGACTAGCTCTAGGTGTTGGGACAGGCACAGGTCACTCTATTTTCCCATCAGGAAGAAGAATTAACCACAGGCTCAGCCTGTCGCCCGGAAGCAGAACAGGGCCTGAAGCAATCCTGTGCTTTTGCGGCCAGCTCCCAAAAAAGCGAGTTGAAAAATCGAGCTCAGGGGCACTGCAATTCACAAACCTGCAGAGTTATAAATGATAACTCTCGTCCACAAATATATTGAGGGAAGGCAACGAGGAGGATTTGAAAGCAAGGCAGAATTGCAGGAAACAGATTTCAGGAGGTAGAGTCGAATCGCCTTTAAAGCACAGGAAAAGCGGCAAAACCTCGACCATGATGCCCTTGGCCAAAAAGGGCGTATGCGTTTTTTCCTGAATATATTCAGGAAAAAACGCATACGCCCTTTTTGGCCAACCAAGCAACCTGGAAAGGCAAATCAGCGCTACAAAGAAGTCTCGCTTCCCATCGGTCAAAAGGGCCATGCTGAATAAAGTGTCAAAACCAGAAATGCAGGACAGGCCATGGAGAAACGGGAGCCTTACTACGCTGATGGGTGGGATGTAAATTGCCAACAGCCACTCTGGAGAAGTGTACGGTGTTTCCTGAAACATCTAAAGAACTCAGCATAGAGAGCATAAGGCACTTCCACTCATGGGCGTATAAATTGGGAAAACTAAAAATCAGCAAGACACAGGCACCCCAAAGTTTAGGGCTGCTCTGTTGACAAGAACCTCCACTTCGTTACACCTTAAATATCCCAGGAAAGAGAAAAATGGATAAGGAAGTTGTGGTCCTTATGTACAATGGCATATCACTCAGCCATGAAATTAACGTCATAAGGCTAGTAGCAGCATGATGAGAGGATTTAGGTACGACGATTCTAAGTGAAATAAGTCACACAGAAAAAGACACTTATCATAAGATATCACTTAGAGAGGGAATGTAAAAACCGCTACACTTGAACTGAATTACAAAACAGAACAGCGTCACACGTTTACAAAACACACTATGGCTGCTTAACGGGAAAGGTGAGGTCGGGTGAGGGAGAAAACAAGGGTTTCAAATTAGCTCAGATACCGTTCCATAAACCCAATATGTAATAGACAAGACCTACTCCTTGCTCAGTGAACTGGACTCGACACCCCCTATTCACCGCCCAAGAATATACCTGACTAGGAAGAATCTTCAAAGCTATGTATTGATATCTCTCTGTAAATGAGTCAAGTGGGTGTAAAGCAGCATAAACAGAGCAGTGAAAAGCAGCTAAACCCCATTATAAAAATCAATTACTTTTAAAATCCCGTGAAACAAAGACAGTGAAAGAGAGAGAAATTCTTACAAAATTCGTTCAGGGGCTGTGATGCCACCTGGATTGACCATCTCTAGACCCACAGCTGATTGAGACATAAGGGTGGACACTCTTGGGGCTGAGAGTTTTGGTGAGGTTGGGTGAGCAAACGCAGACCCTTTAAAGTAACACTGCGTGGTACCCATCCCATGGGTCCCAAATCTCCAGGTTCAAGGGCATCTTCCTACATCGAAAACATGCATGAGAAACCCAGAAGATGGTACACCGTGTGATCGGGAAAGGTTTCTAAAACGCACCTCATTTCTCATCTCCTTGTGCTCGGGTTCGCCATTCCAGCCGCGTTAGTAGCAATCTCCCTCCGTGGAGAATCAGCACCTTTAACCTCCTGTTCCGTACAGGTTGCAATTTGTCCTGAGGATGAACGGGAAGAGGGGGAACCAATGAGAGACTAGCTCTAGGTGTTGGGACAGGCACAGGTCACTCTATTTTCCCATCAGGAAGAAGAATTAACCACAGGCTCAGCCTGCCGCCCGGAACCACAATAGGGCCTGAAGCAATCCTGCGCTTTTGCGGCCAGCTCCGAAGAAAGCGAGTTGAAAAATGGAGCTCAGGGGCACTGCAATTCACAAACCTGCAGAGTTAGAAATGATAACTCTCGTCCACAAATATATTGAGGGAAGGCAACGAAGAGGATTTGAAAGCAAGGCAGAATTGCAGGAAACAGATTTCAGGAGGTAGATTCGAATCGCCTTTAAAGCACAGGAAAGGCGGCAAAACCTCGACCATGATGCCCTTGGCCAAAAAGGGCGTATGCGTTTTTTCCTGAATATATTCAGGAAAAAACGCATACGCCCTTTTTGGCCAACCAAGCAACCTGGAAAGGCAAATCAGCGCTACAAAGAAGTCTCGCTTCCCATCGGTCAAAAGGGCCATGCTGAATAAAGTGTCAAAACCAGAAATGCAGGACAGGCCATGGAGAAACGGGAGCCTTGCTACGCTGATGGGCGGGATGTAAATTGCCAACAGCCACTCTGGAGAAGTGTACGGTGTGTCCTGAAACCTCTAAAAAACTCAGCTTAGAGAGCATAGGGCACTTCCACTCATGGGTGTATAAATTGGGAAAAGTAAAAATCAGCAAGACACAGGCACCCCAAAGTTTAGGGCTGCTCTGTTGACAAGAACCTCCACTTCGTTACACCTTAAATATCCCAGGAAAGAAAAAAATGGATAAAGAAGTTGTGGTCCTTATGTACAATGGAATATCACTCAGCCAGGAAATCAACGTCATAAGGCTAGTAGCAGCATGATGAGTGGATTTAGGTACGACGATTCTAAGTGAAATAAGTCAACCAGAAAACGACACTTATCATAAGATATCACTTATAGAGGGAATGTAAAAACCGCTACACTTGAACTGAATTACAAAACAGAACAGAGACACACGTTTACAAAACACACTATGGCTGCTTAACGGGAAAGGTGAGGTCGGGTGAGGCAGAAAACAAGGGTTTCAAATTAGCTCAGATACCGTTCAATAAACCCAATATGTAATAGACAAGACCTACTCCTTGCTCAGTGAACTGGACGCAAAAACCCCCTATTCACCGCCCAAGAATATATCTGACTAGGAAGAATCTTCAAAGCTATGTATTGATATCTCTCTGTAAGTGAGTCAAGTGGGTGTAAAGCAGCATAAAAACAGCAGTGAAAAGCAGCTAAACCCCATTATAAAAATCAATTACTTTTAAAAACCCGTGAAACAAAGACAGTGAAAGAGAGAGAAATTCTTACAATATTCGTTCAGGGGCTGTGATGCCACCTGGATTGACCATCTCTAGACCCACAGCTGATTGAGACATAAGGGTGGACACTCTTGGGGCTGAGAGGTTTGGTCAGGTTGGTTGAGGAAACGCAGGCCCTTTAAAGTAATACTGCGTGGTACCCATCCCATGGGTCCCAAATCTCCAAGTTCAAGGGCATCTTCCTATAACAAAAACATGCATGAGAAACCCAGAAGATGGTACACCGTGTGATCGGGAAAGGTTTCGAAAACGCACCTCATTTCTCATCTCCTTGTGCTCGGGTTGGCCATTACAGCCGCTTTACTAGCAATCTCCCTCCTTCGAGAATCAGCACCTTCAACCTCCTGTTCCGTACAGGTTGCAAATTGTCCTGAGGATGAACGGGAAGAGGGGGAACCAGTGAGAGACTAGCTCTAGGTGTTGGGACAGGCACAGGTCACTCTATTTTCCCATCAGGAAGAAGAATTAACCACAGGCTCAGCCTGCCGCCCGGAAGCAGAACAGGGCCTGAAGCAATCCTGTGCTTTTGCGGCCAGCTCCCAAAAAAACGAGTTGAAAAATCGAGCTCAGGGGCACTGCAATTCACAAACCTGCAGAGTTATAAATGATAACTCTCGTCCACAAATATATTGAGGGAAGGCAACGAGGAGGATTTGAAAGCAAGGCAGAATTGCAGGAAACAGATTTCAGGAGGTAGAGTCGAATCGTCTTTAAAGCACAGGAAAAGCGGCAAAACCTCGACCATGATGCCCTTGGCCAAAAAGGGCGTATGCGTTTTTTCCTGAATATATTCAGGAAAAAACGCATACGCCCTTTTTGGCCAACCAAGCAACCTGGAAAGGCAAATCAGCGCTACAAAGAAGTCTCGCTTCCCATCGGTCAAAAGGGCCATGCTGAATAAAGTGTCAAAACCAGAAATGCAGGACAGGCCATGGAGAAACGGGAGCCTTACTACGCTGATGGGTGGGATGTAAATTGCCAACAGCCACTCTGGAGAAGTGTACGGTGTTTCCTGAAACATCTAAAGAACTCAGCATAGAGAGCATAAGGCACTTCCACTCATGGGCGTATAAATTGGGAAAACTAAAAATCAGCAAGACACAGGCACCCCAAAGTTTAGGGCTGCTCTGTTGACAAGAACCTCCACTTCGTTACACCTTAAATATCCCAGGAAAGAGAAAAATGGATAAGGAAGTTGTGGTCCTTATGTACAATGGCATATCACTCAGCCATGAAATTAACGTCATAAGGCTAGTAGCAGCATGATGAGAGGATTTAGGTACGACGATTCTAAGTGAAATAAGTCACACAGAAAAAGACACTTATCATAAGATATCACTTAGAGAGGGAATGTAAAAACCGCTACACTTGAACTGAATTACAAAACAGAACAGCGTCACACGTTTACAAAACACACTATGGCTGCTTAACGGGAAAGGTGAGGTCGGGTGAGGGAGAAAACAAGGGTTTCAAATTAGCTCAGATACCGTTCCATAAACCCAATATGTAATAGACAAGACCTACTCCTTGCTCAGTGAACTGGACTCGACACCCCCTATTCACCGCCCAAGAATATACCTGACTAGGAAGAATCTTCAAAGCTATGTATTGATATCTCTCTGTAAATGAGTCAAGTGGGTGTAAAGCAGCATAAACAGAGCAGTGAAAAGCAGCTAAACCCCATTATAAAAATCAATTACTTTTAAAATCCCGTGAAACAAAGACAGTGAAAGAGAGAGAAATTCTTACAAAATTCGTTCAGGGGCTGTGATGCCACCTGGATTGACCATCTCTAGACCCACAGCTGATTGAGACATAAGGGTGGACACTCTTGGGGCTGAGAGTTTTGGTGAGGTTGGGTGAGCAAACGCAGACCCTTTAAAGTAACACTGCGTGGTACCCATCCCATGGGTCCCAAATCTCCAGGTTCAAGGGCATCTTCCTACATCGAAAACATGCATGAGAAACCCAGAAGATGGTACACCGTGTGATCGGGAAAGGTTTCTAAAACGCACCTCATTTCTCATCTCCTTGTGCTCGGGTTCGCCATTCCAGCCGCGTTAGTAGCAATCTCCCTCCGTGGAGAATCAGCACCTTTAACCTCCTGTTCCGTACAGGTTGCAATTTGTCCTGAGGATGAACGGGAAGAGGGGGAACCAATGAGAGACTAGCTCTAGGTGTTGGGACAGGCACAGGTCACTCTATTTTCCCATCAGGAAGAAGAATTAACCACAGGCTCAGCCTGCCGCCCGGAACCAGAATAGGGCCTGAAGCAATCCTGCGCTTTTGCGGCCAGCTCCGAAGAAAGCGAGTTGAAAAATGGAGCTCAGGGGCACTGCAATTCACAAACCTGCAGAGTTAGAAATGATAACTCTTGTCCACAAATATATTGAGGGAAGGCAACGAAGAGGATTTGAAAGCAAGGCAGAATTGCAGGAAACAGATTTCAGGAGGTAGATTCGAATCGCCTTTAAAGCACAGGAAAGGCGGCAAAACCTCGACCATGATGCCCTTGGCCAAAAAGGGCGTATGCGTTTTTTCCTGAATATATTCAGGAAAAAACGCATACGCCCTTTTTGGCCAACCAAGCAACCTGGAAAGGCAAATCAGCGCTACAAAGAAGTCTCGCTTCCCATTGGTCAAAAGGGCCATGCTGAATAAAGTGTCAAAACCAGAAATGCAGGACAGGCCATGGAGAAACGGGAGCCTTGCTACGCTGATGGGCGGGATGTAAATTGCCAACAGCCACTCTGGAGAAGTGTACGGTGTGTCCTGAAACCTCTAAAAAACTCAGCTTAGAGAGCATAGGGCACTTCCACTCATGGGTGTATAAATTGGGAAAAGTAAAAATCAGCAAGACACAGGCACCCCAAAGTTTAGGGCTGCTCTGTTGACAAGAACCTCCACTTCGTTACACCTTAAATATCCCAGGAAAGAGAAAAATGGATAAAGAAGTTGTGGTCCTTATGTACAATGGAATATCACTCAGCCAAGAAATCAACGTCATAAGGCTAGTAGCAGCATGATGAGTGGATTTAGGTACGACGATTCTAAGTGAAATAAGTCAACCAGAAAACGACACTTATCATAAGATATCACTTATAGAGGGAATGTAAAAACCGCTACACTTGAACTGAATTACAAAACAGAACAGAGACACACGTTTACAAAACACACTATGGCTGCTTAACGGGAAAGGTGAGGTCGGGTGAGGGAGAAAACAAGGGTTTCAAATTAGCTCAGATACCGTTCAATAAACCCAATATGTAATAGACAAGACCTACTCCTTGCTCAGTGAACTGGACTCGACACCCCCTATTCACCGCCCAAGAATATACCTGACTAGGAAGAATCTTCAAAGCTATGTATTGATATCTCTCTGTAAATGAGTCAAGTGGGTGTAAAGCAGCATAAACAGAGCAGTGAAAAGCAGCTAAACCCCATTATAAAAATCAATTACTTTTAAAATCCCGTGAAACAAAGACAGTGAAAGAGAGAGAAATTCTTACAAAATTCGTTCAGGGGCTGTGATGCCACCTGGATTGACCATCTCTAGACCCACAGCTGATTGAGACATAAGGGTGGACACTCTTGGGGCTGAGAGGTTTGGTGAGGTTGGGTGAGCAAACGCAGACCCTTTAAAGTAATACTGCATGGTACCCATCCCATGGGTCCCAAATCTCCAGGTTCAAGGGCATCTTCCTACATCGAAAACATGCATGAGAAACCCAGAAGATGGTACACCGTGTGATCGGGAAAGGTTTCTAAAACGCACCTCATTTCTCATCTCCTTGTGCTCGGGTTCGCCATTCCAGCCACGTTAGTAGCAATCTCCCTCCGTGGAGAATCAGCACCTTTAACCTCCTGTTCCGTACAGGTTGCAATTTGTCCTGAGGATGAACGGGAAGAGGGGGAACCAATGAGAGACTAGCTCTAGGTGTTGGGACAGGCACAGGTCACTCTATTTTCCCATCAGGAAGAAGAATTAACCACAGGCTCAGCCTGCCGCCCGGAACCAGAATAGGGCCTGAAGCAATCCTGCGCTTTTGCGGCCAGCTCTGAAGAAAGCGAGTTGAAAAATGGAGCTCAGGGGCACTGCAATTCACAAACCTGCAGAGTTAGAAATTATAACTCTCGTCCACAAATATATTGAGGGAAGGCAACGAAGAGGATTTGAAAGCAAGGCAGAATTGCAGGAAACAGATTTCAGGAGGTAGATTCGAATCGCCTTTAAAGCACAGGAAAGGCGGCAAAACCTCGACCATGATGCCCTTGGCCAAAAAGGGCATATGCGTTTTTTCCTGAATATATTCAGGAAAAAACGCATACGCCCTTTTTGGCCAACCAAGCAACCTGGAAAGGCAAATCAGCGCTACAAAGAAGTCTCGCTTCCCATCGGTCAAAAGGGCCATGCTGAATAAAGTGTCAAAACCAGAAATGCAGGACAGGCCATGGAGAAACGGGAGCCTTGCTACGCTGATGGGCGGGATGTAAATTGCCAACAGCCACTCTGGAGAAGTGTACGGTGTGTCCTGAAACCTCTAAAAAACTCAGCTTAGAGAGTATAGGGCACTTCCACTCATGGGTGTATAAATTGGGAAAAGTAAAAATCAGCAAGACACAGGCACCCCAAAGTTTAGGGCTGCTCTGTTGACAAGAACCTCCACTTCGTTACACCTTAAATATCCCAGGAAAGAAAAAAATGGATAAAGAAGTTGTGGTCCTTATGTACAATGGAATATCACTCAGCCAGGAAATCAACGTCATAAGGCTAGTAGCAGCATGATGAGTGGATTTAGGTACGACGATTCTAAGTGAAATAAGTCAACCAGAAAACGACACTTATCATAAGATATCACTTATAGAGGGAATGTAAAAACCGCTACACTTGAACTGAATTACAAAACAGAACAGAGACACACGTTTACAAAACACACTATGGCTGCTTAACGGGAAAGGTGAGGTCGGGTGAGGCAGAAAACAAGGGTTTCAAATTAGCTCAGATACCGTTCAATAAACCCAATATGTAATAGACAAGACCTACTCCTTGCTCAGTGAACTGGACGCAAAAACCCCCTATTCACCGCCCAAGAATATATCTGACTAGGAAGAATCTTCAAAGCTATGTATTGATATCTCTCTGTAAGTGAGTCAAGTGGGTGTAAAGCAGCATAAAAACAGCAGTGAAAAGCAGCTAAACCCCATTATAAAAATCAATTACTTTTAAAAACCCGTGAAACAAAGACAGTGAAAGAGAGAGAAATTCTTACAATATTCGTTCAGGGGCTGTGATGCCACCTGGATTGACCATCTCTAGACCCACAGCTGATTGAGACATAAGGGTGGACACTCTTGGGGCTGAGAGGTTTGGTCAGGTTGGTTGAGGAAACGCAGGCCCTTTAAAGTAATACTGCGTGGTACCCATCCCATGGGTCCCAAATCTCCAAGTTCAAGGGCATCTTCCTATAACAAAAACATGCATGAGAAACCCAGAAGATGGTACACCGTGTGATCGGGAAAGGTTTCGAAAACGCACCTCATTTCTCATCTCCTTGTGCTCGGGTTGGCCATTACAGCCGCTTTACTAGCAATCTCCCTCCTTCGAGAATCAGCACCTTCAACCTCCTGTTCCGTACAGGTTGCAAATTGTCCTGAGGATGAACGGGAAGAGGGGGAACCAGTGAGAGACTAGCTCTAGGTGTTGGGACAGGCACAGGTCACTATATTTTCCCATCAAGAAGAAGAATTAACCACAGGCTCAGCCTGCCGCCCGGAAGCAGAACAGGGCCTGAAGCAATCCTGTGCTTTTGCGGCCAGCTCCCAAAAAAACGAGTTGAAAAATCGAGCTCAGGGGCACTGCAATTCACAAACCTGCAGAGTTAGAAATGATAACTCTCGTCCACAAATATATTGAGGGAAGGCAACGAGGAGGATTTGAAAGCAAGGCAGAATTGCAGGAAACAGATTTCAGGAGGTAGAGTCGAATCGCCTTTAAAGCACAGGAAAAGCGGCAAAACCTCGACCATGATGCCCTTGGCCAAAAAGGGCGTATGCGTTTTTTCCTGAATATATTCAGGAAAAAACGCATACGCCCTTTTTGGCCAACCAAGCAACCTGGAAAGGCAAATCAGCGCTACAAAGAAGTCTCGCTTCCCATCGGTCAAAAGGGCCATGCTGAATAAAGTGTCAAAACCAGAAATGCAGGACAGGCCATGGAGAAACGGGAGCCTTACTACGCTGATGGGTGGGATGTAAATTGCCAACAGCCACTCTGGAGAAGTGTACGGTGTTTCCTGAAACATCTAAAGAACTCAGCATAGAGAGCATAAGGCACTTCCACTCATGGGCGTATAAATTGGGAAAACTAAAAATCAGCAAGACACAGGCACCCCAAAGTTTAGGGCTGCTCTGTTGACAAGAACCTCCACTTCGTTACACCTTAAATATCCCAGGAAAGAGAAAAATGGATAAGGAAGTTGTGGTCCTTATGTACAATGGCATATCACTCAGCCATGAAATTAACGTCATAAGGCTAGTAGCAGCATGATGAGAGGATTTAGGTACGACGATTCTAAGTGAAATAAGTCACACAGAAAAAGACACTTATCATAAGATATCACTTAGAGAGGGAATGTAAAAACCGCTACACTTGAACTGAATTACAAAACAGAACAGCGTCACACGTTTACAAAACACACTATGGCTGCTTAACGGGAAAGGTGAGGTCGGGTGAGGGAGAAAACAAGGGTTTCAAATTAGCTCAGATACCGTTCCATAAACCCAATATGTAATAGACAAGACCTACTCCTTGCTCAGTGAACTGGACTCGACACCCCCTATTCACCGCCCAAGAATATACCTGACTAGGAAGAATCTTCAAAGCTATGTATTGATATCTCTCTGTAAATGAGTCAAGTGGGTGTAAAGCAGCATAAACAGAGCAGTGAAAAGCAGCTAAACCCCATTATAAAAATCAATTACTTTTAAAATCCCGTGAAACAAAGACAGTGAAAGAGAGAGAAATTCTTACAAAATTCGTTCAGGGGCTGTGATGCCACCTGGATTGACCATCTCTAGACCCACAGCTGATTGAGACATAAGGGTGGACACTCTTGGGGCTGAGAGTTTTGGTGAGGTTGGGTGAGCAAACGCAGACCCTTTAAAGTAACACTGCGTGGTACCCATCCCATGGGTCCCAAATCTCCAGGTTCAAGGGCATCTTCCTACATCGAAAACATGCATGAGAAACCCAGAAGATGGTACACCGTGTGATCGGGAAAGGTTTCTAAAACGCACCTCATTTCTCATCTCCTTGTGCTCGGGTTCGCCATTCCAGCCGCGTTAGTAGCAATCTCCCTCCGTGGAGAATCAGCACCTTTAACCTCCTGTTCCGTACAGGTTGCAATTTGTCCTGAGGATGAACGGGAAGAGGGGGAACCAATGAGAGACTAGCTCTAGGTGTTGGGACAGGCACAGGTCACTCTATTTTCCCATCAGGAAGAAGAATTAACCACAGGCTCAGCCTGCCGCCCGGAACCAGAATAGGGCCTGAAGCAATCCTGCGCTTTTGCGGCCAGCTCCGAAGAAGGCGAGTTGAAAAATGGAGCTCAGGGGCACTGCAATTCACAAACCTGCAGAGTTAGAAATGATAACTCTTGTCCACAAATATATTGAGGGAAGGCAACGAAGAGGATTTGAAAGCAAGGCAGAATTGCAGGAAACAGATTTCAGGAGGTAGATTCGAATCGCCTTTAAAGCACAGGAAAGGCGGCAAAACCTCGACCATGATGCCCTTGGCCAAAAAGGGCGTATGCGTTTTTTCCTGAATATATTCAGGAAAAAACGCATACGCCCTTTTTGGCCAACCAAGCAACCTGGAAAGGCAAATCAGCGCTACAAAGAAGTCTCGCTTCCCATCGGTCAAAAGGGCCATGCTGAATAAAGTGTCAAAACCAGAAATGCAGGACAGGCCATGGAGAAACGGGAGCCTTGCTACGCTGATGGGCGTGATGTAAATTGCCAACAGCCACTCTGGAGAAGTGTACGGTGTGTCCTGAAACCTCTAAAAAACTCAGCTTAGAGAGCATAGGGCACTTCCACTCATGGGTGTATAAATTGGGAAAAGTAAAAATCAGCAAGACACAGGCACCCCAAAGTTTAGGGCTGCTCTGTTGACAAGAACCTCCACTTCGTTACACCTTAAATATCCCAGGAAAGAAAAAAATGGATAAAGAAGTTGTGGTCCTTATGTACAATGGAATATCACTCAGCCAGGAAATCAACGTCATAAGGCTAGTAGCAGCATGATGAGTGGATTTAGGTACGAAGATTCTAAGTGAAATAAGTCAACCAGAAAACGACACTTATCATAAGATATCACTTATAGAGGGAATGTAAAAACCGCTACACTTGAACTGAATTACAAAACAGAACAGAGACACACGTTTACAAAACACACTATGGCTGCTTAACGGGAAAGGTGAGGTCGGGTGAGGCAGAAAACAAGGGTTTCAAATTAGCTCAGATACCGTTCAATAAACCCAATATGTAATAGACAAGACCTACTCCTTGCTCAGTGAACTGGACTCGACACCCCCTATTCACCGCCCAAGAATATACCTGACTAGGAAGAATCTTCAAAGCTATGTATTGATATCTCTCTGTAAATGAGTCAAGTGGGTGTAAAGCAGCATAAACAGAGCAGTGAAAAGCAGCTAAACCCCATTATAAAAATCAATTACTTTTAAAATCCCGTGAAACAAAGACAGTGAAAGAGAGAGAAATTCTTACAAAATTCGTTCAGGGACTGTGATGCCACCTGGATTGACCATCTCTAGACCCACAGCTGATTGAGACATAAGGGTGGACACTCTTGGGGCTGAGAGGTTTGGTGAGGTTGGGTGAGCAAACGCAGACCCTTTAAAGTAATACTGCATGGTACCCATCCCATGGGTCCCAAATCTCCAGGTTCAAGGGCATCTTCCTACATCGAAAACATGCATGAGAAACCCAGAAGATGGTACACCGTGTGATCGGGAAAGGTTTCTAAAACGCACCTCATTTCTCATCTCCTTGTGCTCGGGTTCGCCATTCCAGCCACGTTAGTAGCAATCTCCCTCCGTGGAGAATCAGCACCTTTAACCTCCTGTTCCGTACAGGTTGCAATTTGTCCTGAGGATGAACGGGAAGAGGGGGAACCAATGAGAGACTAGCTCTAGGTGTTGGGACAGGCACAGGTCACTCTATTTTCCCATCAGGAAGAAGAATTAACCACAGGCTCAGCCTGCCGCCCGGAACCAGAATAGGGCCTGAAGCAATCCTGCGCTTTTGCGGCCAGCTCCGAAGAAAGCGAGTTGAAAAATGGAGCTCAGGGGCACTGCAATTCACAAACCTGCAGAGTTAGAAATGATAACTCTCGTCCACAAATATATTGAGGGAAGGCAACGAAGAGGATTTGAAAGCAAGGCAGAATTGCAGGAAACAGATTTCAGGAGGTAGATTCGAATCGCCTTTAAAGCACAGGAAAGGCGGCAAAACCTCGACCATGATGCCCTTGGCCAAAAAGGGCGTATGCGTTTTTTCCTGAATATATTCAGGAAAAAACGCATACGCCCTTTTTGGCCAACCAAGCAACCTGGAAAGGCAAATCAGCGCTACAAAGAAGTCTCGCTTCCCATCGGTCAAAAGGGCCATGCTGAATAAAGTGTCAAAACCAGAAATGCAGGACAGGCCATGGAGAAACGGGAGCCTTGCTACGCTGATGGGCGTGATGTAAATTGCCAACAGCCACTCTGGAGAAGTGTACGGTGTGTCCTGAAACCTCTAAAAAAACTCAGCTTAGAGAGCATAGGGCACTTCCACTCATGGGTGTATAAATTGGGAAAAGTAAAAATCAGCAAGACACAGGCACCCCAAAGTTTAGGGCTGCTCTGTTGACAAGAACCTCCACTTCGTTACACCTTAAATATCCCAGGAAAGAAAAAAATGGATAAAGAAGTTGTGGTCCTTATGTACAATGGAATATCACTCAGCCAGGAAATCAACGTCATAAGGCTAGTAGCAGCATGATGAGTGGATTTAGGTACGACGATTCTAAGTGAAATAAGTCAACCAGAAAACGACACTTATCATAAGATATCACTTATAGAGGGAATGTAAAAACCGCTACACTTGAACTGAATTACAAAACAGAACAGAGACACACGTTTACAAAACACACTATGGCTGCTTAACGGGAAAGGTGAGGTCGGGTGAGGCAGAAAACAAGGGTTTCAAATTAGCTCAGATACCGTTCAATAAACCCAATATGTAATAGACAAGACCTACTCCTTGCTCAGTGAACTGGACGCAAAAACCCCCTATTCACCGCCCAAGAATATATCTGACTAGGAAGAATCTTCAAAGCTATGTATTGATATCTCTCTGTAAGTGAGTCAAGTGGGTGTAAAGCAGCATAAAAACAGCAGTGAAAAGCAGCTAAACCCCATTATAAAAATCAATTACTTTTAAAAACCCGTGAAACAAAGACAGTGAAAGAGAGAGAAATTCTTACAATATTCGTTCAGGGGCTGTGATGCCACCTGGATTGACCATCTCTAGACCCACAGCTGATTGAGACATAAGGGTGGACACTCTTGGGGCTGAGAGGTTTGGTCAGGTTGGTTGAGGAAACGCAGGCCCTTTAAAGTAATACTGCGTGGTACCCATCCCATGGGTCCCAAATCTCCAAGTTCAAGGGCATCTTCCTATAACAAAAACATGCATGAGAAACCCAGAAGATGGTACACCGTGTGATCGGGAAAGGTTTCGAAAACGCACCTCATTTCTCATCTCCTTGTGCTCGGGTTGGCCATTACAGCCGCTTTACTAGCAATCTCCCTCCTTCGAGAATCAGCACCTTCAACCTCCTGTTCCGTACAGGTTGCAAATTGTCCTGAGGATGAACGGGAAGAGGGGGAACCAGTGAGAGACTAGCTCTAGGTGTTGGGACAGGCACAGGTCACTCTATTTTCCCATCAGGAAGAAGAATTAACCACAGGCTCAGCCTGTCGCCCGGAAGCAGAACAGGGCCTGAAGCAATCCTGTGCTTTTGCGGCCAGCTCCCAAAAAAGCGAGTTGAAAAATCGAGCTCAGGGGCACTGCAATTCACAAACCTGCAGAGTTATAAATGATAACTCTCGTCCACAAATATATTGAGGGAAGGCAACGAGGAGGATTTGAAAGCAAGGCAGAATTGCAGGAAACAGATTTCAGGAGGTAGAGTCGAATCGCCTTTAAAGCACAGGAAAAGCGGCAAAACCTCGACCATGATGCCCTTGGCCAAAAAGGGCGTATGCGTTTTTTCCTGAATATATTCAGGAAAAAACGCATACGCCCTTTTTGGCCAACCAAGCAACCTGGAAAGGCAAATCAGCGCTACAAAGAAGTCTCGCTTCCCATCGGTCAAAAGGGCCATGCTGAATAAAGTGTCAAAACCAGAAATGCAGGACAGGCCATGGAGAAAAGGGAGCCTTACTACGCTGATGGGCGGGATGTAAATTGCCAACAGCCACTCTGGAGAAGTGTACGGTGTTTCCTGAAACATCTAAAGAACTCAGCATAGAGAGCATAAGGCACTTCCACTCATGGGCGTATAAATTGGGAAAACTAAAAATCAGCAAGACACAGGCACCCCAAAGTTTAGGGCTGCTCTGTTGACAAGAACCTCCACTTCGTTACACCTTAAATATCCCAGGAAAGAGAAAAATGGATAAGGAAGTTGTGGTCCTTATGTACAATGGCATATCACTCAGCCATGAAATTAACGTCATAAGGCTAGTAGCAGCATGATGAGAGGATTTAGGTACGACGATTCTAAGTGAAATAAGTCACACAGAAAAAGACACTTATCATAAGATATCACTTAGAGAGGGAATGTAAAAACCGCTACACTTGAACTGAATTACAAAACAGAACAGCGTCACACGTTTACAAAACACACTATGGCTGCTTAACGGGAAAGGTGAGGTCGGGTGAGGGAGAAAACAAGGGTTTCAAATTAGCTCAGATACCGTTCCATAAACCCAATATGTAATAGACAAGACCTACTCCTTGCTCAGTGAACTGGACTCGACACCCCCTATTCACCGCCCAAGAATATACCTGACTAGGAAGAATCTTCAAAGCTATGTATTGATATCTCTCTGTAAATGAGTCAAGTGGGTGTAAAGCAGCATAAACAGAGCAGTGAAAAGCAGCTAAACCCCATTATAAAAATCAATTACTTTTAAAATCCCGTGAAACAAAGACAGTGAAAGAGAGAGAAATTCTTACAAAATTCGTTCAGGGGCTGTGATGCCACCTGGATTGACCATCTCTAGACCCACAGCTGATTGAGACATAAGGGTGGACACTCTTGGGGCTGAGAGTTTTGGTGAGGTTGGGTGAGCAAACGCAGACCCTTTAAAGTAACACTGCGTGGTACCCATCCCATGGGTCCCAAATCTCCAGGTTCAAGGGCATCTTCCTACATCGAAAACATGCATGAGAAACCCAGAAGATGGTACACCGTGTGATCGGGAAAGGTTTCTAAAACGCACCTCATTTCTCATCTCCTTGTGCTCGGGTTCGCCATTCCAGCCGCGTTAGTAGCAATCTCCCTCCGTGGAGAATCAGCACCTTTAACCTCCTGTTCCGTACAGGTTGCAATTTGTCCTGAGGATGAACGGGAAGAGGGGGAACCAATGAGAGACTAGCTCTAGGTGTTGGGACAGGCACAGGTCACTCTATTTTCCCATCAGGAAGAAGAATTAACCACAGGCTCAGCCTGCCGCCCGGAACCAGAATAGGGCCTGAAGCAATCCTGCGCTTTTGCGGCCAGCTCCGAAGAAAGCGAGTTGAAAAATGGAGCTCAGGGGCACTGCAATTCACAAACCTGCAGAGTTAGAAATGATAACTCTCGTCCACAAATATATTGAGGGAAGGCAACGAAGAGGATTTGAAAGCAAGGCAGAATTGCAGGAAACAGATTTCAGGAGGTAGATTCGAATCGCCTTTAAAGCACAGGAAAGGCGGCAAAACCTCGACCATGATGCCCTTGGCCAAAAAGGGCGTATGCGTTTTTTCCTGAATATATTCAGGAAAAAACGCATACGCCCTTTTTGGCCAACCAAGCAACCTGGAAAGGCAAATCAGCGCTACAAAGAAGTCTCGCTTCCCATTGGTCAAAAGGGCCATGCTGAATAAAGTGTCAAAACCAGAAATGCAGGACAGGCCATGGAGAAACGGGAGCCTTGCTACGCTGATGGGCGGGATGTAAATTGCCAACAGCCACTCTGGAGAAGTGTACGGTGTGTCCTGAAACCTCTAAAAAACTCAGCTTAGAGAGCATAGGGCACTTCCACTCATGGGTGTATAAATTGGGAAAAGTAAAAATCAGCAAGACACAGGCACCCCAAAGTTTAGGGCTGCTCTGTTGACAAGAACCTCCACTTCGTTACACCTTAAATATCCCAGGAAAGAAAAAAATGGATAAAGAAGTTGTGGTCCTTATGTACAATGGAATATCACTCAGCCAGGAAATCAACGTCATAAGGCTAGTAGCAGCATGATGAGTGGATTTAGGTACGACGATTCTAAGTGAAATAAGTCAACCAGAAAACGACACTTATCATAAGATATCACTTATAGAGGGAATGTAAAAACCGCTACACTTGAACTGAATTACAAAACAGAACAGAGACACACGTTTACAAAACACACTATGGCTGCTTAACGGGAAAGGTGAGGTCGGGTGAGGGAGAAAACAAGGGTTTCAAATTAGCTCAGATACCGTTCCATAAACCCAATATGTAATAGACAAGACCTACTCCTTGCTCAGTGAACTGGACTCGACACCCCCTATTCACCGCCCAAGAATATACCTGACTAGGAAGAATCTTCAAAGCTATGTATTGATATCTCTCTGTAAATGAGTCAAGTGGGTGTAAAGCAGCATAAACAGAGCAGTGAAAAGCAGCTAAACCCCATTATAAAAATCAATTACTTTTAAAATCCCGTGAAACAAAGACAGTGAAAGAGAGAGAAATTCTTACAAAATTCGTTCAGGGGCTGTGATGCCACCTGGATTGACCATCTCTAGACCCACAGCTGATTGAGACATAAGGGTGGACACTCTTGGGGCTGAGAGGTTTGGTGAGGTTGGGTGAGCAAACGCAGACCCTTTAAAGTAATACTGCGTGGTACCCATCCCATGGGTCCCAAATCTCCAGGTTCAAGGGCATCTTCCTACATCGAAAACATGCATGAGAAACCCAGAAGATGGTACACCGTGTGATCGGGAAAGGTTTCTAAAACGCACCTCATTTCTCATCTCCTTGTGCTCGGGTTCGCCATTCCAGCCGCGTTAGTAGCAATCTCCCTCCGTGGAGAATCAGCACCTTTAACCTCCTGTTCCGTACAGGGTGCAATTTGTCCTGAGGATGAACGGGAAGAGGGGGAACCAATGAGAGACTAGCTCTAGGTGTTGGGACAGGCACAGGTCACTCTATTTTCCCATCAGGAAGAAGAATTAACCACAGGCTCAGCCTGCCGCCCGGAACCAGAATAGGGCCTGAAGCAATCCTGCGCTTTTGCGGCCAGCTCCGAAGAAAGCGAGTTGAAAAATGGAGCTCAGGGGCACTGCAATTCACAAACCTGCAGAGTTAGAAATGATAACTCTCGTCCACAAATATATTGAGGGAAGGCAACGAAGAGGATTTGAAAGCAAGGCAGAATTGCAGGAAACAGATTTCAGGAGGTAGATTCGAATCGCCTTTAAAGCACAGGAAAGGCGGCAAAACCTCGACCATGATGCCCTTGGCCAAAAAGGGCGTATGCGTTTTTTCCTGAATATATTCAGGAAAAAACGCATACGCCCTTTTTGGCCAACCAAGCAACCTGGAAAGGCAAATCAGCGCTACAAAGAAGTCTCGCTTCCCATCGGTCAAAAGGGCCATGCTGAATAAAGTGTCAAAACCAGAAATGCAGGACAGGCCATGGAGAAACGGGAGCCTTGCTACGCTGATGGGCGTGATGTAAATTGCCAACAGCCACTCTGGAGAAGTGTACGGTGTGTCCTGAAACCTCTAAAAAACTCAGCTTAGAGAGCATAGGGCACTTCCACTCATGGGTGTATAAATTGGGAAAAGTAAAAATCAGCAAGACACAGGCACCCCAAAGTTTAGGGCTGCTCTGTTGACAAGAACCTCCACTTCGTTACACCTTAAATATCCCAGGAAAGAAAAAAATGGATAAAGAAGTTGTGGTCCTTATGTACAATGGAATATCACTCAGCCAGGAAATCAACGTCATAAGGCTAGTAGCAGCATGATGAGTGGATTTAGGTACGACGATTCTAAGTGAAATAAGTCAACCAGAAAACGACACTTATCATAAGATATCACTTATAGAGGGAATGTAAAAACCGCTACACTTGAACTGAATTACAAAACAGAACAGAGACACACGTTTACAAAACACACTATGGCTGCTTAACGGGAAAGGTGAGGTCGGGTGAGGCAGAAAACAAGGGTTTCAAATTAGCTCAGATACCGTTCAATAAACCCAATATGTAATAGACAAGACCTACTCCTTGCTCAGTGAACTGGACGCAAAAACCCCCTATTCACCGCCCAAGAATATATCTGACTAGGAAGAATCTTCAAAGCTATGTATTGATATCTCTCTGTAAGTGAGTCAAGTGGGTGTAAAGCAGCATAAAAACAGCAGTGAAAAGCAGCTAAACCCCATTATAAAAATCAATTACTTTTAAAAACCCGTGAAACAAAGACAGTGAAAGAGAGAGAAATTCTTACAATATTCGTTCAGGGGCTGTGATGCCACCTGGATTGACCATCTCTAGACCCACAGCTGATTGAGACATAAGGGTGGACACTCTTGTGGCTGAGAGGTTTGGTCAGGTTGGTTGAGGAAACGCAGGCCCTTTAAAGTAATACTGCGTGGTACCCATCCCATGGGTCCCAAATCTCCAAGTTCAAGGGCATCTTCCTATAACAAAAACATGCATGAGAAACCCAGAAGATGGTACACCGTGTGATCGGGAAAGGTTTCGAAAACGCACCTCATTTCTCATCTCCTTGTGCTCGGGTTGGCCATTACAGCCGCTTTACTAGCAATCTCCCTCCTTCGAGAATCAGCACCTTCAACCTCCTGTTCCGTACAGGTTGCAAATTGTCCTGAGGATGAACGGGAAGAGGGGGAACCAGTGAGAGACTAGCTCTAGGTGTTGGGACAGGCACAGGTCACTCTATTTTCCCATCAGGAAGAAGAATTAACCACAGGCTCAGCCTGTCGCCCGGAAGCAGAACAGGGCCTGAAGCAATCCTGTGCTTTTGCGGCCAGCTCCCAAAAAAGCGAGTTGAAAAATCGAGCTCAGGGGCACTGCAATTCACAAACCTGCAGAGTTATAAATGATAACTCTCGTCCACAAATATATTGAGGGAAGGCAACGAGGAGGATTTGAAAGCAAGGCAGAATTGCAGGAAACAGATTTCAGGAGGTAGAGTCGAATCGCCTTTAAAGCACAGGAAAAGCGGCAAAACCTCGACCATGATGCCCTTGGCCAAAAAGGGCGTATGCGTTTTTTCCTGAATATATTCAGGAAAAAACGCATACGCCCTTTTTGGCCAACCAAGCAACCTGGAAAGGCAAATCAGCGCTACAAAGAAGTCTCGCTTCCCATCGGTCAAAAGGGCCATGCTGAATAAAGTGTCAAAACCAGAAATGCAGGACAGGCCATGGAGAAACGGGAGCCTTACTACGCTGATGGGTGGGATGTAAATTGCCAACAGCCACTCTGGAGAAGTGTACGGTGTTTCCTGAAACATCTAAAGAACTCAGCATAGAGAGCATAAGGCACTTCCACTCATGGGCGTATAAATTGGGAAAACTAAAAATCAGCAAGACACAGGCACCCCAAAGTTTAGGGCTGCTCTGTTGACAAGAACCTCCACTTCGTTACACCTTAAATATCCCAGGAAAGAGAAAAATGGATAAGGAAGTTGTGGTCCTTATGTACAATGGCATATCACTCAGCCATGAAATTAACGTCATAAGGCTAGTAGCAGCATGATGAGAGGATTTAGGTACGACGATTCTAAGTGAAATAAGTCACACAGAAAAAGACACTTATCATAAGATATCACTTAGAGAGGGAATGTAAAAACCGCTACACTTGAACTGAATTACAAAACAGAACAGCGTCACACGTTTACAAAACACACTATGGCTGCTTAACGGGAAAGGTGAGGTCGGGTGAGGGAGAAAACAAGGGTTTCAAATTAGCTCAGATACCGTTCCATAAACCCAATATGTAATAGACAAGACCTACTCCTTGCTCAGTGAACTGGACTCGACACCCCCTATTCACCGCCCAAGAATATACCTGACTAGGAAGAATCTTCAAAGCTATGTATTGATATCTCTCTGTAAATGAGTCAAGTGGGTGTAAAGCAGCATAAACAGAGCAGTGAAAAGCAGCTAAACCCCATTATAAAAATCAATTACTTTTAAAATCCCGTGAAACAAAGACAGTGAAAGAGAGAGAAATTCTTACAAAATTCGTTCAGGGGCTGTGATGCCACCTGGATTGACCATCTCTAGACCCACAGCTGATTGAGACATAAGGGTGGACACTCTTGGGGCTGAGAGTTTTGGTGAGGTTGGGTGAGCAAACGCAGACCCTTTAAAGTAACACTGCGTGGTACCCATCCCATGGGTCCCAAATCTCCAGGTTCAAGGGCATCTTCCTACATCGAAAACATGCATGAGAAACCCAGAAGATGGTACACCGTGTGATCGGGAAAGGTTTCTAAAACGCACCTCATTTCTCATCTCCTTGTGCTCGGGTTCGCCATTCCAGCCGCGTTAGTAGCAATCTCCCTCCGTGGAGAATCAGCACCTTTAACCTCCTGTTCCGTACAGGTTGCAATTTGTCCTGAGGATGAACGGGAAGAGGGGGAACCAATGAGAGACTAGCTCTAGGTGTTGGGACAGGCACAGGTCACTCTATTTTCCCATCAGGAAGAAGAATTAACCACAGGCTCAGCCTGCCGCCCGGAACCAGAATAGGGCCTGAAGCAATCCTGCGCTTTTGCGGCCAGCTCCGAAGAAAGCGAGTTGAAAAATGGAGCTCAGGGGCACTGCAATTCACAAACCTGCAGAGTTAGAAATGATAACTCTCGTCCACAAATATATTGAGGGAAGGCAACGAAGAGGATTTGAAAGCAAGGCAGAATTGCAGGAAACAGATTTCAGGAGGTAGATTCGAATCGCCTTTAAAGCACAGGAAAGGCGGCAAAACCTCGACCATGATGCCCTTGGCCAAAAAGGGCGTATGCGTTTTTTCCTGAATATATTCAGGAAAAAACGCATACGCCCTTTTTGGCCAACCAAGCAACCTGGAAAGGCAAATCAGCGCTACAAAGAAGTCTCGCTTCCCATCGGTCAAAAGGGCCATGCTGAATAAAGTGTCAAAACCAGAAATGCAGGACAGGCCATGGAGAAACGGGAGCCTTGCTACGCTGATGGGCGGGATGTAAATTGCCAACAGCCACTCTGGAGAAGTGTACGGTGTGTCCTGAAACCTCTAAAAAACTCAGCTTAGAGAGCATAGGGCACTTCCACTCATGGGTGTATAAATTGGGAAAAGTAAAAATCAGCAAGACACAGGCACCCCAAAGTTTAGGGCTGCTCTGTTGACAAGAACCTCCACTTCGTTACACCTTAAATATCCCAGGAAAGAAAAAAATGGATAAAGAAGTTGTGGTCCTTATGTACAATGGAATATCACTCAGCCAGGAAATCAACGTCATAAGGCTAGTAGCAGCATGATGAGTGGATTTAGGTACGACGATTCTAAGTGAAATAAGTCAACCAGAAAACGACACTTATCATAAGATATCACTTATAGAGGGAATGTAAAAACCGCTACACTTGAACTGAATTACAAAACAGAACAGAGACACACGTTTACAAAACACACTATGGCTGCTTAACGGGAAAGGTGAGGTCGGGTGAGGCAGAAAACAAGGGTTTCAAATTAGCTCAGATACCGTTCAATAAACCCAATATGTAATAGACAAGACCTACTCCTTGCTCAGTGAACTGGACGCAAAAACCCCCTATTCACCGCCCAAGAATATATCTGACTAGGAAGAATCTTCAAAGCTATGTATTGATATCTCTCTGTAAGTGAGTCAAGTGGGTGTAAAGCAGCATAAAAACAGCAGTGAAAAGCAGCTAAACCCCATTATAAAAATCAATTACTTTTAAAAACCCGTGAAACAAAGACAGTGAAAGAGAGAGAAATTCTTACAATATTCGTTCAGGGGCTGTGATGCCACCTGGATTGACCATCTCTAGACCCACAGCTGATTGAGACATAAGGGTGGACACTCTTGGGGCTGAGAGGTTTGGTCAGGTTGGTTGAGGAAACGCAGGCCCTTTAAAGTAATACTGCGTGGTACCCATCCCATGGGTCCCAAATCTCCAAGTTCAAGGGCATCTTCCTATAACAAAAACATGCATGAGAAACCCAGAAGATGGTACACCGTGTGATCGGGAAAGGTTTCGAAAACGCACCTCATTTCTCATCTCCTTGTGCTCGGGTTGGCCATTACAGCCGCTTTACTAGCAATCTCCCTCCTTCGAGAATCAGCACCTTCAACCTCCTGTTCCGTACAGGTTGCAAATTGTCCTGAGGATGAACGGGAAGAGGGGGAACCAGTGAGAGACTAGCTCTAGGTGTTGGGACAGGCACAGGTCACTCTATTTTCCCATCAGGAAGAAGAATTAACCACAGGCTCAGCCTGCCGCCCGGAAGCAGAACAGGGCCTGAAGCAATCCTGTGCTTTTGCGGCCAGCTCCCAAAAAAACGAGTTGAAAAATCGAGCTCAGGGGCACTGCAATTCACAAACCTGCAGAGTTATAAATGATAACTCTCGTCCACAAATATATTGAGGGAAGGCAACGAGGAGGATTTGAAAGCAAGGCAGAATTGCAGGAAACAGATTTCAGGAGGTAGAGTCGAATCGCCTTTAAAGCACAGGAAAAGCGGCAAAACCTCGACCATGATGCCCTTGGCCAAAAAGGGCGTATGCGTTTTTTCCTGAATATATTCAGGAAAAAACGCATACGCCCTTTTTGGCCAACCAAGCAACCTGGAAAGGCAAATCAGCGCTACAAAGAAGTCTCGCTTCCCATCGGTCAAAAGGGCCATGCTGAATAAAGTGTCAAAACCAGAAATGCAGGACAGGCCATGGAGAAACGGGAGCCTTACTACGCTGATGGGTGGGATGTAAATTGCCAACAGCCACTCTGGAGAAGTGTACGGTGTTTCCTGAAACATCTAAAGAACTCAGCATAGAGAGCATAAGGCACTTCCACTCATGGGCGTATAAATTGGGAAAACTAAAAATCAGCAAGACACAGGCACCCCAAAGTTTAGGGCTGCTCTGTTGACAAGAACCTCCACTTCGTTACACCTTAAATATCCCAGGAAAGAGAAAAATGGATAAGGAAGTTGTGGTCCTTATGTACAATGGCATATCACTCAGCCATGAAATTAACGTCATAAGGCTAGTAGCAGCATGATGAGAGGATTTAGGTACGACGATTCTAAGTGAAATAAGTCACACAGAAAAAGACACTTATCATAAGATATCACTTAGAGAGGGAATGTAAAAACCGCTACACTTGAACTGAATTACAAAACAGAACAGCGTCACACGTTTACAAAACACACTATGGCTGCTTAACGGGAAAGGTGAGGTCGGGTGAGGGAGAAAACAAGGGTTTCAAATTAGCTCAGATACCGTTCCATAAACCCAATATGTAATAGACAAGACCTACTCCTTGCTCAGTGAACTGGACTCGACACCCCCTATTCACCGCCCAAGAATATACCTGACTAGGAAGAATCTTCAAAGCTATGTATTGATATCTCTCTGTAAATGAGTCAAGTGGGTGTAAAGCAGCATAAACAGAGCAGTGAAAAGCAGCTAAACCCCATTATAAAAATCAATTACTTTTAAAATCCCGTGAAACAAAGACAGTGAAAGAGAGAGAAATTCTTACAAAATTCGTTCAGGGGCTGTGATGCCACCTGGATTGACCATCTCTAGACCCACAGCTGATTGAGACATAAGGGTGGACACTCTTGGGGCTGAGAGTTTTGGTGAGGTTGGGTGAGCAAACGCAGACCCTTTAAAGTAACACTGCGTGGTACCCATCCCATGGGTCCCAAATCTCCAGGTTCAAGGGCATCTTCCTACATCGAAAACATGCATGAGAAACCCAGAAGATGGTACACCGTGTGATCGGGAAAGGTTTCTAAAACGCACCTCATTTCTCATCTCCTTGTGCTCGGGTTCGCCATTCCAGCCGCGTTAGTAGCAATCTCCCTCCGTGGAGAATCAGCACCTTTAACCTCCTGTTCCGTACAGGGTGCAATTTGTCCTGAGGATGAACGGGAAGAGGGGGAACCAATGAGAGACTAGCTCTAGGTGTTGGGACAGGCACAGGTCACTCTATTTTCCCATCAGGAAGAAGAATTAACCACAGGCTCAGCCTGCCGCCCGGAACCAGAATAGGGCCTGAAGCAATCCTGCGCTTTTGCGGCCAGCTCCGAAGAAAGCGAGTTGAAAAATGGAGCTCAGGGGCACTGCAATTCACAAACCTGCAGAGTTAGAAATGATAACTCTCGTCCACAAATATATTGAGGGAAGGCAACGAAGAGGATTTGAAAGCAAGGCAGAATTGCAGGAAACAGATTTCAGGAGGTAGATTCGAATCGCCTTTAAAGCACAGGAAAGGCGGCAAAACCTCGACCATGATGCCCTTGGCCAAAAAGGGCGTATGCGTTTTTTCCTGAATATATTCAGGAAAAAACGCATACGCCCTTTTTGGCCAACCAAGCAACCTGGAAAGGCAAATCAGCGCTACAAAGAAGTCTCGCTTCCCATCGGTCAAAAGGGCCATGCTGAATAAAGTGTCAAAACCAGAAATGCAGGACAGGCCATGGAGAAACGGGAGCCTTGCTACGCTGATGGGCGTGATGTAAATTGCCAACAGACACTCTGGAGAAGTGTACGGTGTGTCCTGAAACCTCTAAAAAACTCAGCTTAGAGAGCATAGGGCACTTCCACTCATGGGTGTATAAATTGGGAAAAGTAAAAATCAGCAAGACACAGGCACCCCAAAGTTTAGGGCTGCTCTGTTGACAAGAACCTCCACTTCGTTACACCTTAAATATCCCAGGAAAGAAAAAAATGGATAAAGAAGTTGTGGTCCTTATGTACAATGGAATATCACTCAGCCAGGAAATCAACGTCATAAGGCTAGTAGCAGCATGATGAGTGGATTTAGGTACGACGATTCTAAGTGAAATAAGTCAACCAGAAAACGACACTTATCATAAGATATCACTTATAGAGGGAATGTAAAAACCGCTACACTTGAACTGAATTACAAAACAGAACAGAGACACACGTTTACAAAACACACTATGGCTGCTTAACGGGAAAGGTGAGGTCGGGTGAGGCAGAAAACAAGGGTTTCAAATTAGCTCAGATACCGTTCAATAAACCCAATATGTAATAGACAAGACCTACTCCTTGCTCAGTGAACTGGACGCAAAAACCCCCTATTCACCGCCCAAGAATATATCTGACTAGGAAGAATCTTCAAAGCTATGTATTGATATCTCTCTGTAAGTGAGTCAAGTGGGTGTAAAGCAGCATAAAAACAGCAGTGAAAAGCAGCTAAACCCCATTATAAAAATCAATTACTTTTAAAAACCCGTGAAACAAAGACAGTGAAAGAGAGAGAAATTCTTACAATATTCGTTCAGGGGCTGTGATGCCACCTGGATTGACCATCTCTAGACCCACAGCTGATTGAGACATAAGGGTGGACACTCTTGTGGCTGAGAGGTTTGGTCAGGTTGGTTGAGGAAACGCAGGCCCTTTAAAGTAATACTGCGTGGTACCCATCCCATGGGTCCCAAATCTCCAAGTTCAAGGGCATCTTCCTATAACAAAAACATGCATGAGAAACCCAGAAGATGGTACACCGTGTGATCGGGAAAGGTTTCGAAAACGCACCTCATTTCTCATCTCCTTGTGCTCGGGTTGGCCATTACAGCCGCTTTACTAGCAATCTCCCTCCTTCGAGAATCAGCACCTTCAACCTCCTGTTCCGTACAGGTTGCAAATTGTCCTGAGGATGAACGGGAAGAGGGGGAACCAGTGAGAGACTAGCTCTAGGTGTTGGGACAGGCACAGGTCACTCTATTTTCCCATCAGGAAGAAGAATTAACCACAGGCTCAGCCTGTCGCCCGGAAGCAGAACAGGGCCTGAAGCAATCCTGTGCTTTTGCGGCCAGCTCCCAAAAAAGCGAGTTGAAAAATCGAGCTCAGGGGCACTGCAATTCACAAACCTGCAGAGTTATAAATGATAACTCTCGTCCACAAATATATTGAGGGAAGGCAACGAGGAGGATTTGAAAGCAAGGCAGAATTGCAGGAAACAGATTTCAGGAGGTAGAGTCGAATCGCCTTTAAAGCACAGGAAAAGCGGCAAAACCTCGACCATGATGCCCTTGGCCAAAAAGGGCGTATGCGTTTTTTCCTGAATATATTCAGGAAAAAACGCATACGCCCTTTTTGGCCAACCAAGCAACCTGGAAAGGCAAATCAGCGCTACAAAGAAGTCTCGCTTCCCATCGGTCAAAAGGGCCATGCTGAATAAAGTGTCAAAACCAGAAATGCAGGACAGGCCATGGAGAAACGGGAGCCTTACTACGCTGATGGGTGGGATGTAAATTGCCAACAGCCACTCTGGAGAAGTGTACGGTGTTTCCTGAAACATCTAAAGAACTCAGCATAGAGAGCATAAGGCACTTCCACTCATGGGCGTATAAATTGGGAAAACTAAAAATCAGCAAGACACAGGCACCCCAAAGTTTAGGGCTGCTCTGTTGACAAGAACCTCCACTTCGTTACACCTTAAATATCCCAGGAAAGAGAAAAATGGATAAGGAAGTTGTGGTCCTTATGTACAATGGCATATCACTCAGCCATGAAATTAACGTCATAAGGCTAGTAGCAGCATGATGAGAGGATTTAGGTACGACGATTCTAAGTGAAATAAGTCACACAGAAAAAGACACTTATCATAAGATATCACTTAGAGAGGGAATGTAAAAACCGCTACACTTGAACTGAATTACAAAACAGAACAGCGTCACACGTTTACAAAACACACTATGGCTGCTTAACGGGAAAGGTGAGGTCGGGTGAGGGAGAAAACAAGGGTTTCAAATTAGCTCAGATACCGTTCCATAAACCCAATATGTAATAGACAAGACCTACTCCTTGCTCAGTGAACTGGACTCGACACCCCCTATTCACCGCCCAAGAATATACCTGACTAGGAAGAATCTTCAAAGCTATGTATTGATATCTCTCTGTAAATGAGTCAAGTGGGTGTAAAGCAGCATAAACAGAGCAGTGAAAAGCAGCTAAACCCCATTATAAAAATCAATTACTTTTAAAATCCCGTGAAACAAAGACAGTGAAAGAGAGAGAAATTCTTACAAAATTCGTTCAGGGGCTGTGATGCCACCTGGATTGACCATCTCTAGACCCACAGCTGATTGAGACATAAGGGTGGACACTCTTGGGGCTGAGAGTTTTGGTGAGGTTGGGTGAGCAAACGCAGACCCTTTAAAGTAACACTGCGTGGTACCCATCCCATGGGTCCCAAATCTCCAGGTTCAAGGGCATCTTCCTACATCGAAAACATGCATGAGAAACCCAGAAGATGGTACACCGTGTGATCGGGAAAGGTTTCTAAAACGCACCTCATTTCTCATCTCCTTGTGCTCGGGTTCGCCATTCCAGCCGCGTTAGTAGCAATCTCCCTCCGTGGAGAATCAGCACCTTTAACCTCCTGTTCCGTACAGGTTGCAATTTGTCCTGAGGATGAACGGGAAGAGGGGGAACCAATGAGAGACTAGCTCTAGGTGTTGGGACAGGCACAGGTCACTCTATTTTCCCATCAGGAAGAAGAATTAACCACAGGCTCAGCCTGCCGCCCGGAACCAGAATAGGGCCTGAAGCAATCCTGCGCTTTTGCGGCCAGCTCCGAAGAAAGCGAGTTGAAAAATGGAGCTCAGGGGCACTGCAATTCACAAACCTGCAGAGTTAGAAATGATAACTCTCGTCCACAAATATATTGAGGGAAGGCAACGAAGAGGATTTGAAAGCAAGGCAGAATTGCAGGAAACAGATTTCAGGAGGTAGATTCGAATCGCCTTTAAAGCACAGGAAAGGCGGCAAAACCTCGACCATGATGCCCTTGGCCAAAAAGGGCGTATGCGTTTTTTCCTGAATATATTCAGGAAAAAACGCATACGCCCTTTTTGGCCAACCAAGCAACCTGGAAAGGCAAATCAGCGCTACAAAGAAGTCTCGCTTCCCATCGGTCAAAAGGGCCATGCTGAATAAAGTGTCAAAACCAGAAATGCAGGACAGGCCATGGAGAAACGGGAGCCTTGCTACGCTGATGGGCGGGATGTAAATTGCCAACAGCCACTCTGGAGAAGTGTACGGTGTGTCCTGAAACCTCTAAAAAACTCAGCTTAGAGAGCATAGGGCACTTCCACTCATGGGTGTATAAATTGGGAAAAGTAAAAATCAGCAAGACACAGGCACCCCAAAGTTTAGGGCTGCTCTGTTGACAAGAACCTCCACTTCGTTACACCTTAAATATCCCAGGAAAGAAAAAAATGGATAAAGAAGTTGTGGTCCTTATGTACAATGGAATATCACTCAGCCAGGAAATCAACGTCATAAGGCTAGTAGCAGCATGATGAGTGGATTTAGGTACGACGATTCTAAGTGAAATAAGTCAACCAGAAAACGACACTTATCATAAGATATCACTTATAGAGGGAATGTAAAAACCGCTACACTTGAACTGAATTACAAAACAGAACAGAGACACACGTTTACAAAACACACTATGGCTGCTTAACGGGAAAGGTGAGGTCGGGTGAGGCAGAAAACAAGGGTTTCAAATTAGCTCAGATACCGTTCAATAAACCCAATATGTAATAGACAAGACCTACTCCTTGCTCAGTGAACTGGACGCAAAAACCCCCTATTCACCGCCCAAGAATATATCTGACTAGGAAGAATCTTCAAAGCTATGTATTGATATCTCTCTGTAAGTGAGTCAAGTGGGTGTAAAGCAGCATAAAAACAGCAGTGAAAAGCAGCTAAACCCCATTATAAAAATCAATTACTTTTAAAAACCCGTGAAACAAAGACAGTGAAAGAGAGAGAAATTCTTACAATATTCGTTCAGGGGCTGTGATGCCACCTGGATTGACCATCTCTAGACCCACAGCTGATTGAGACATAAGGGTGGACACTCTTGGGGCTGAGAGGTTTGGTCAGGTTGGTTGAGGAAACGCAGGCCCTTTAAAGTAATACTGCGTGGTACCCATCCCATGGGTCCCAAATCTCCAAGTTCAAGGGCATCTTCCTATAACAAAAACATGCATGAGAAACCCAGAAGATGGTACACCGTGTGATCGGGAAAGGTTTCGAAAACGCACCTCATTTCTCATCTCCTTGTGCTCGGGTTGGCCATTACAGCCGCTTTACTAGCAATCTCCCTCCTTCGAGAATCAGCACCTTCAACCTCCTGTTCCGTACAGGTTGCAAATTGTCCTGAGGATGAACGGGAAGAGGGGGAACCAGTGAGAGACTAGCTCTAGGTGTTGGGACAGGCACAGGTCACTCTATTTTCCCATCAGGAAGAAGAATTAACCACAGGCTCAGCCTGCCGCCCGGAAGCAGAACAGGGCCTGAAGCAATCCTGTGCTTTTGCGGCCAGCTCCCAAAAAAACGAGTTGAAAAATCGAGCTCAGGGGCACTGCAATTCACAAACCTGCAGAGTTATAAATGATAACTCTCGTCCACAAATATATTGAGGGAAGGCAACGAGGAGGATTTGAAAGCAAGGCAGAATTGCAGGAAACAGATTTCAGGAGGTAGAGTCGAATCGCCTTTAAAGCACAGGAAAAGCGGCAAAACCTCGACCATGATGCCCTTGGCCAAAAAGGGCGTATGCGTTTTTTCCTGAATATATTCAGGAAAAAACGCATACGCCCTTTTTGGCCAACCAAGCAACCTGGAAAGGCAAATCAGCGCTACAAAGAAGTCTCGCTTCCCATCGGTCAAAAGGGCCATGCTGAATAAAGTGTCAAAACCAGAAATGCAGGACAGGCCATGGAGAAACGGGAGCCTTACTACGCTGATGGGTGGGATGTAAATTGCCAACAGCCACTCTGGAGAAGTGTACGGTGTTTCCTGAAACATCTAAAGAACTCAGCATAGAGAGCATAAGGCACTTCCACTCATGGGCGTATAAATTGGGAAAACTAAAAATCAGCAAGACACAGGCACCCCAAAGTTTAGGGCTGCTCTGTTGACAAGAACCTCCACTTCGTTACACCTTAAATATCCCAGGAAAGAGAAAAATGGATAAGGAAGTTGTGGTCCTTATGTACAATGGCATATCACTCAGCCATGAAATTAACGTCATAAGGCTAGTAGCAGCATGATGAGAGGATTTAGGTACGACGATTCTAAGTGAAATAAGTCACACAGAAAAAGACACTTATCATAAGATATCACTTAGAGAGGGAATGTAAAAACCGCTACACTTGAACTGAATTACAAAACAGAACAGCGTCACACGTTTACAAAACACACTATGGCTGCTTAACGGGAAAGGTGAGGTCGGGTGAGGGAGAAAACAAGGGTTTCAAATTAGCTCAGATACCGTTCCATAAACCCAATATGTAATAGACAAGACCTACTCCTTGCTCAGTGAACTGGACTCGACACCCCCTATTCACCGCCCAAGAATATACCTGACTAGGAAGAATCTTCAAAGCTATGTATTGATATCTCTCTGTAAATGAGTCAAGTGGGTGTAAAGCAGCATAAACAGAGCAGTGAAAAGCAGCTAAACCCCATTATAAAAATCAATTACTTTTAAAATCCCGTGAAACAAAGACAGTGAAAGAGAGAGAAATTCTTACAAAATTCGTTCAGGGGCTGTGATGCCACCTGGATTGACCATCTCTAGACCCACAGCTGATTGAGACATAAGGGTGGACACTCTTGGGGCTGAGAGTTTTGGTGAGGTTGGGTGAGCAAACGCAGACCCTTTAAAGTAACACTGCGTGGTACCCATCCCATGGGTCCCAAATCTCCAGGTTCAAGGGCATCTTCCTACATCGAAAACATGCATGAGAAACCCAGAAGATGGTACACCGTGTGATCGGGAAAGGTTTCTAAAACGCACCTCATTTCTCATCTCCTTGTGCTCGGGTTCGCCATTCCAGCCGCGTTAGTAGCAATCTCCCTCCGTGGAGAATCAGCACCTTTAACCTCCTGTTCCGTACAGGTTGCAATTTGTCCTGAGGATGAACGGGAAGAGGGGGAACCAATGAGAGACTAGCTCTAGGTGTTGGGACAGGCACAGGTCACTCTATTTTCCCATCAGGAAGAAGAATTAACCACAGGCTCAGCCTGCCGCCCGGAACCAGAATAGGGCCTGAAGCAATCCTGCGCTTTTGCGGCCAGCTCCGAAGAAAGCGAGTTGAAAAATGGAGCTCAGGGGCACTGCAATTCACAAACCTGCAGAGTTAGAAATGATAACTCTTGTCCACAAATATATTGAGGGAAGGCAACGAAGAGGATTTGAAAGCAAGGCAGAATTGCAGGAAACAGATTTCAGGAGGTAGATTCGAATCGCCTTTAAAGCACAGGAAAGGCGGCAAAACCTCGACCATGATGCCCTTGGCCAAAAAGGGCGTATGCGTTTTTTCCTGAATATATTCAGGAAAAAACGCATACGCCCTTTTTGGCCAACCAAGCAACCTGGAAAGGCAAATCAGCGCTACAAAGAAGTCTCGCTTCCCATTGGTCAAAAGGGCCATGCTGAATAAAGTGTCAAAACCAGAAATGCAGGACAGGCCATGGAGAAACGGGAGCCTTGCTACGCTGATGGGCGGGATGTAAATTGCCAACAGCCACTCTGGAGAAGTGTACGGTGTGTCCTGAAACCTCTAAAAAACTCAGCTTAGAGAGCATAGGGCACTTCCACTCATGGGTGTATAAATTGGGAAAAGTAAAAATCAGCAAGACACAGGCACCCCAAAGTTTAGGGCTGCTCTGTTGACAAGAACCTCCACTTCGTTACACCTTAAATATCCCAGGAAAGAGAAAAATGGATAAAGAAGTTGTGGTCCTTATGTACAATGGAATATCACTCAGCCAAGAAATCAACGTCATAAGGCTAGTAGCAGCATGATGAGTGGATTTAGGTACGACGATTCTAAGTGAAATAAGTCAACCAGAAAACGACACTTATCATAAGATATCACTTATAGAGGGAATGTAAAAACCGCTACACTTGAACTGAATTACAAAACAGAACA